>NC_041402.2:34595587-34680587 GCF_900747795.2 Erpetoichthys calabaricus
TTGTGTGCTTTACACCAGCCATCTAGAGTGCTTAGATCTTCTGGTCAGTTGTCTCTTGTTGTCCCTTGTACCAAGTGTAAAACTAAGGGGGACAGGGCTTTTGCAGCTGCAGCTCCTCGCCTGTAGAACTCTTTACCTCATCACATAAAGGAGTCGTCTACAATTGAAATGTTCAAAACAAAATTAAAGACTTATTTCTATTCACTTGCTTTCTGTGACCTTCAGTAATACTGATGGTTTCCTCATTGTGATTATGCAATCTGACTTCTATTTATTTTATTTATATTAATTTATTTTATTTCTATTTATGTTAATTGTATGTTTTTTCTTTTATTGTAAAGCCACAGCATTCCTATGTTGTTTTAAATGTGCTATATAAATAAATTGACATTGACATTATATATATATATATATATATATATGTATATATATATATATATATATATATATATATATATATATATATATATATATATATATATATAAAGATAGATAGATAGATAGATAGATAGATAGATAGATAGATAGATAGATAGATAGATAGATAGATAGATAGATAGATAGATAGATAGATAGATAGATATACTGTAAATGAAAACAAAGGAAACAATAAAGGTTGTGGTCCAAAAGGGATTCCCCATTTAATATCCAAGTGGAAAATAATAGCAAATCAGGGCCGTTGTATACCACCCTCACAGTTGTGAGGCTGGGAGCTCCATCCTCCTCAGACGCTGGTCTGGTAATGAGTGGCGACTTTCGACAAACTCTTTGTTTAAATACCCTTGTGACCAGAAGGGGCAGGGTTTGTGACATATGGAGGAAGCGGAAGTGGGGTCAAGACACGTGTGTTTGTCATTCTAGGAACCACAATGAATGCAGTATGTGGTTAGTGATGGTGCAACATCTAAAGACCAAACCCCTTGGATGTTTTCCTTCACCATAGCCTATGAAACACTTCCAAAGCTTCCATGACTGATAGTACACACAAAAAAATAATAAATAGCACAACAAAATACTGTACTTTTATGCAAAGATTTGCATTTCAAATGGAGGTTCACATTTCTCCAGGAATGACAGCATGCAGCTTTCTAAAGGGAGAGGATGGTGGTTCACCTCCTGGCCTGATCCCCATCTGCATGGGCACTGCCTGTTCTCCCTGCATGACATCAGTAAGGTAACTGGTGACTCGACAACGGCTTGAGTGAGTGTGTGAGGGTACCCTGTAATGGACTCCGATTCAGGGTTAGCTCTGCCTTGCTCCGTGTTGTTGGGAAAATATCTGACACGATGTGAAGCATGAGTGAAAAAGGTGAATCAGAATATTAATGGATTTTAGCAATATTACATATTCTCTGCACTTCTATATTAAAATATACAGCACATGCATAAATAATCAATCTTTTATTTTATGAAGTAATAATAATAATTCTTTGCATTTATATAGCGCTTTTCTCACTACTTAAAAGCGCTCCGCTCAGCAATTGCAGGTTAAGGGCCTTGCTGAAGGGCCCAACAGAGCAGAGTCCTTTTTTTTTTTGACATTTATGGGATTCGAACCAGCAACCTTCCGATTGCCAGTGCAGATCCCTATTTTCAGAGCCACCATGCCACCTGTACCATTCAGAGGGGATACCATTCTAAGGCAGTTTTTACAGGAAGCAGGAATAGCTTGTTATTTGATGTGAATGTATATCTATCTTTAGAAATCCTTGGTGCCATACACCATGTAATGACAGCAATATCTATCTACTGTATATAAAGTCCAACGTCTGTCTGTTCGCTTTTCACAAGAGAACTACTTAACGGATTTGGATTGTTTTTTTTCTATAATTTGCTTGAACATTTCGGTTGATTTTGTGATTTCCCTCGTCGCGCTTAGTATTATAGTTCAGTTGTGGCACCGATTTATTTGGTCTAATCTGAGACAGAGGCTGCGGGGCGGGGTAAGCGTGACATCAGGAATGGAGAGCCGGGTTGTGCCCTCTTCACTCACGCGCCACCCCCCGTTCGAGTCACTCTACCTCTCACCACGTGTTGAAGTGTACCTTGCCTCCGCTTAGCTAGCGATACCTGTTAGTTCAGCAGACATTATCATCTGGAGATTGTTAAGGAGCAATGTTTGACGTTTTTGAGAGAGAGGTCAGAGCTACGTGTGTTTTAGTGGGTACCTGCTCATTGGCAGAGATATCGCTCTCCCTTCAGACCTGAACATGATCATATATATTGCAAACGTCTATTGATTTTTAAAGTTTGTCCTATGTGGGCACAGCCACAGGGGACAGCTAGTAATCTATATAAATAAGCTTATTGTTTGTCCGATAATCACACAAAAAAATGATTAAACTGATTTTCAGAAAACATTGCATGTGCATTAACCCAACTTAAAATATAGGATATATGTCAAAAAATGGCACCAATGGGGGACTACAAATCCCATCAGGCAGTAGGAATGCGCCTGGGCTATATCGTTATGGGATATTGGATTTGGTAGCCGCCTCTCATCTAACACTTATGGTCACCACCCCGTTTCTTCTGAATTTATTTGGATAACAATTCCATTGTCTCACTAGATAACATCTTTTGTCTAAAAAGTACATATTTTTATTTCATCATGGGTTGTGTTTAGCCCTGTTGAATTTGCAAAAGACAGCTCTTCCCCTGTTTATTTAAACCAAGGAATCACCAGGTATAGTCCTTCTATGGAAATAAATTTGGGCAATCTTCTGGGTGCTCAGGGTTTTCTTCCCAAAAATATCTGCAGTAGGCTGTCAATTTTGAATTGGTCGAATTTGAGGGCATATGGGAGTGGGCACTGCAATGGACCTGATCTGCATCCCACCTTTGGGCCCAGTCCTGCCATAGTAGCTTCCAAACCCTCATGACCCTGCACTGAATGAAGTGGAATTCAGAATTCATGGGTGCAAGATGGAGAGATGTGGTGGCACACTGGTTTAGCTGATTAAGTTTTCCTCGAGGTACTGTGGCCTTATACCTACACCCCAAAGACAAGCAGGTTAGGCTAACTCAAAACTGGCATAGTATGAAGAGGTGTGGGACACAATGGGTCCTACTGCAGGCGGGCATCGCTTCCTTAGTAGATACCTGCCTGTGCTGGAGGGGCTCCACCTCACTATGACCATGCAATTGGATTAAGTGGGTACAGCGCATAATTGAACCAAATGCACATTCTGCATCACCTAAAATATATTAAAAAAAAGAACAGCACGCTTACTTCTCATCCATGCTATTAAACAACATAAAGGCAATGGCGTAATATTGCAGCACTTGCTTGGTGACCTCAGGAAATCTCTGCGCTGGGTGTTTTATTAGAAACGCTATTGGGCTGCCACTGTCATTTTCTTGAAGATACTTCACTCTTATCTTGCAGGACTCTTGGCTTCCCTGGCCAGGGCTTATTGAATTGCGCCTCTCCCTCACAAGTCCTCAATCACTCACGCACCGCAGACTCTTCCCAGGAGCTCACTGGAGTTGACTGTGCGGCCACCTCGCCGGGGACAGGCATCTCAATATTCATTGGGTTTTGTGCAGGAATCCGAGTGTCTCCCTCGGTGCCTGCAGAGCTCGGCTAATGCCCAAAGCCAGATAGAAAGATAAACATATTTAGCGCAACAATTATGATAATTGCTGAGACACTCAGCTGAGAAATGAGTAAATCTGATTAAGAACCCTTTTGCATGATCAAATATTAATCTTGAGTCTCTTCACCGTAACCTGGTTTGAACACTAAGCAGCTTCATATCTTCTTATGTATTAGCAGATTTGCACAGGCTGAACTCACCGGACCTAATAATATAGGACATCCAAGCCAATGGAGTAAAGAGTTTAATCCACTTAACATTAAAAATAGAATGCAAAACATAGCAAATGAATAATGAATTAGCTTTATACTGTAGTCCTATTAAAAATAATGCTACATACAGGATTGGACTTACTGTCCAAAACTGAAGCCATTAACAAAGGATAAACGCCTGCTGCGCCTCTCCGCTGCGTGTCTCACGCGCACACACAAATGAAACCGGGACGTGCGCACATGAACCGCTTGTGACTATTGTCAACTTAATATTTTCTCAGTAGGTGGCTAATTCCCAGGCTTTTGTTAAGGGACTAGCATTTTCATTAATTTGGGGATATTTTTTCTGCAGGATTCTCTCTTTATCATTACACAAATTGCTAACGTGGCGTACAGCGGCAGGAGACCTTAGAACTGTTTAGATGTGTTTCTATTAACGGGGCCACGGGATGGTTAAGTGGCCTGGTCAGGATCACACATTGGATTGAATCAGCCAGCCGTGGTGGTCCTGGAATTTACACCATGTCACCCATTCAAGCCAGACGAGGGTCAAACTTTCAGTATTCCCGATCACTTCCCGTTTGAACTTATAAAACTAGCCATGTTATCTCTGCACACAGGTATGAGAAGAAATGGAAACATTTTTGATATCTGACATCTCTTGCTTTACGTGTTGTACCTTCAGTATTCGTCCAATGCTGTTCTTCAGTATCACCTCGGGTCTCAATTCGTGTTGGCCAGTGGTTACCTCTCATGATTGTCTTCCTGTAATGCCTGCTTCTCAGACTCGTTTTGAACCACGTCACTCACCTCCTGTCCACTTTTTGACTACCGGGCCACCATTATGGCCTGTGAAAACATCACTGGTATTCTTGCAAATATTTCCCATCTTTTATAGGCAACTCTTAAGTGTTCCTCCTACAGTTTTCCTCGGTATCCTCGTGTGTGTCGAACACCACTTCCTGTCTCGATCAAATTCTCCTAAGCAGCCACAGTGAAACTGTCCAATCAGACCAAAGCCAACCTCACCAATCAGACCAAAGACAAATTGTCCAATCAGACCAAAGCCAAACTGTCCAATCAGAACTTTAGCCAAACTGTCCAATCAGACCAAAGCCAAACTGACCAATAAGACCAAAGCCAAACTGACCAATCAGATTGCTCAGAGGGACCGGACACATGCAGACATTTGCATTTTATTATATAGACATGCTCCAGTTTCCTTCCACAGAGCAAAGACAAGCAGGTTAGGTGGACTGGGAATGCTAATTTGGCCTTAGTGTGTGTGTGTGTGTGTGGCAGCCTTTCCAGGGATTGTTCCTGCTTTTCAGCCTATGCTTGCTGGGATAGGCTCCAGCTTCTCCATAACCCTGATCATGATAAAGAAGGTTTGGAAGGTGGATGGATGTTAAAATAACATACTGTATAGCTCAGGAGCTTCAACTAGCAGGCTCAGAGTAGGAACAGGGCCTGAACACCTGCAAAGCCCATCACAGAGCCCACAGTTACAAGAACCAATTTCAAATTACCAACCAACCTAACCTCTGTCTTTTTTGCAGGTGTGGGGATGAAAACTGCACAAAAGCCTCTCCAGATACAGGGAGAACCACATAAACACATGATAATGAACTGATCACGGAAGAAAACGGGATGCTTGGGGAAGCCTGGTCTTTTTCTAAATAACTGTTGAGCACAACACATGATTTACACTTGTTAGCTGTGTGGTGGACCCAGCCGGGAAGCCCTGACAATGGAAGGACCGGGAGAGAGGGCTTTTTCAGGACATTGTCTTCCCCGGACCAATAGATAGATAGATAGATAGATAGATAGATAGATAGATAGATAGATAGATAGATAGATACTTTATTAATCCCAAGGGGAAATTCACTGTTTCAAAAACACAATTTCAAAACAAAAAAAGAGGGCAGCCCCCTTGGCTTGTAGCGGGGCCACAGGTTTGAAGCATGGAAGCTCAACCCAGCTGGCATCTGTGGCCACTTCCAGGGAGTGCCTGGACATTTGCTAGGCCCTGTTTGGCAGAGGTGCTGCTGGAAGAAGGTCATTGGACACCTGGAGCCCTTCCGGGTGTCCTATAAAAGGGGGCCAGAAGCAGGGCCGTCTTAACACATGGGCACGCTGGGCAGTTGCCTGGGGGCCCCATGCTAATCTATGCTTGTTGTGACTTGCTGAGTGGGTGTGTAGGTAGGAACCCCACTGCATTGCTTTGCCCGGGGGGCCAATAATGCTGTAAAGATGGCCCTGGGAAGAAGAACAAAGCTAGTGTGGAGGACTGAAGGACTGTGCAAGCATTGTTACCCTTGATTGTATATTGTGGGGAAGAATAAACGTGTGGGTTGTGTGGTGAACCAGTGTCCTGCCTGTCTGTGTTGGGTTGGGACGGCTATACGCGCACCGGGATTCACAGCTGATTTGAAAAAGGCTACCAGTTTCTCTCTGTTATTTAATTAAGAACTTTTACTAGAAACAAATGACAGCTCAAAAGAACTAAACTCATTTTTTCCTAAAGAAAAGCAAATTTTCTGAGCTCCTATAGATCAGTAGTAGAAAAGGCCCCTCCAGTGGAAGCACTGTCCCATCATCATGAGGGCATTTCCAGTTCCTGACTTCTTTTGAGGCTTTACATGAAGACAGATGAGAAGAAAGATGGATCATTAGAAAGCAAAAAAATAAAAATGTCGCCATACATAGGCGCCTATAAGGATCACCTTCAAGGCTCGGGTAAGGGTGCAGTAACCCAACAAGACAAGAGGGGGCGCCAATGCTAACAATACCGCCTCTTTTCTCTTCCCCTAGCTCTGAGAACACAATGAGGGAACCCCAGCCCCACCCCTAACTCAATTAAGCCACACCTCTTCCGGTCGGGATGATATCAGTCCTCCCAGAAGCACTTGTCTCAGGCGGAGGACCTATTTCCCGGTATGTGTGATCGAGCTCCCAGACCTGCTCGATAGGGCTGTAATTTAAACAAAAAACATATACTAGTTAAAAAAGTTTTTTTTGAAGCCGCTGGCAGATTTCGGTCCTATTTTCAGTTGCACCACCACAAGCTCCTTTTTGTTCACTTTTCTGGACATTGGCAGTAAATGGGGTGACTCGGTTAGCACCCCCACTCTCCAGCTCCTCATGTGCCTCGTACAGTGTATTGGTTTATTGAGTCATTATGATCATGCGTGCAGAAGACGGTGAAATTCTTACTTGCAAGTGCAAATCAATATGTGTCACGTCGCCACTTATGAGCAGGACGTCGTTACTTCAAAAATGTTTCTCCTTACTTGAAAACTGAAAAAAACATGTTTGTCGTAAATACGTACAACCTAAATACTGGCGAACTATTAAGGAGGAAAAGGGCAATTAGTAACATGAACGGAGGGCACACACAGTACTCTCGGGCAAGGCACAAAGAACAGAAAAGCAATTTAAGCGAGCATGCATTTCCGTTTTGTTAGATACCTTAGAGATAATCTCTTTGCCAACAACGCAAGTACAATGCTGTCCGAAAATTAAACTGGGAATAAACATCATGCATGTGTTGGAATTGCACATAACACAGTTAATGGTAAAGTTGAACTCCGCTGCTAAATGTGCTATTGCAGCTCCGATTTAACTGGGAAGAATGAATAAAAACACTCAGGGACATGATTAAGAATTTCTGCTTCCCTAAAATACAGTTTACTCTTTTTTTCCAATGCATGGCATGCTTGCACAAACCCTCGTAAAAGTCTCCATGCACCACTGCATGCTGCTTTTTTTCCTTTCTTTTTTATTTTATTGTTTCACGCATCGCACTCGAATGTTTTACTGTTCCCTGACTGTAGCAGCAGACTTGACCGTGTTACAGCTGCACTGGTGCCAAACCAGAAGAAAACAGGCGGCAGACCCTCTCGGAACGCCTTGGAATGCTGATGGAAAAATCCAAAATACTGCAGCAGCAGCACTCGGCGGGCAGCTTGGGCGATGAATGGGCTTCCTGACTGAACCGACAATTCAAGAAAGTTTTATTTAAAAAAAATGTCATTTTAACAATAAAATAAAATTAAAGGGAGGGGGAGTGTAGACAGATCACTTTTTAAAGAAAATAACTGCTGTTTCCGACTGCTAATTAAATATTATCAATTCAAATTGGGTCAGCGGGCCTTTTCTTAAACAAATATTAAAACAAGCTGCCAACAGGTTTTCGAGCTGCGCCGGACATCAGAGAGTCAACAGCTGTTCCTGATCCAGCTTAAGTGACATGTTTCAGTCTGCGAGTAACAGTTAGCCACGCCGTATTTACATTTGGAGCCCAACGCGCACAGAGCGACTAACGGGACCGGCACATTAGACCCTGGCATCGGCAGCTGACCGACAAGTCCGATTTGTCTTGACCTGAAGCAGCAAATGAAAAGGCAAGGGCCTCACGACGTTATATAATAAGCTGTGTGTCTGTGGTCGTAAAAAAGGGGGCTCGCTTTTCAAAACAATTCATTATTATCCCGGAGATCGGAATGGAATAAACTCGTTTGATCACAGAAAAGGCGGCCAGCGCTTTCCTTGTCGTAACTTTTGTACAAATCTGTCAAGTTTTCAAATGAGCCATCTTACCTTTCAGAATGATGTGACACATACAAGTAATCATAAATCAATAATTCAATTTTGATATTGCCTATTAATATTTTTAAACTGGAAAGAAAAAAAAATAGCTGTATGCCAAGTCCTTTAATGGGAACTTTATAACAATTTCAATATGCACGGTTTTATGATTCACATAAATTAAGAGTTTAATATTTTATTCTTTTGGGCAGCTTTCTTCATGGCATCCAACTTTCAAATAGAATTTTCACTATTTTGTATAGTATGTATTGCATTTTCTTTATATTATTTTATTATTAATTATGTATTTCTTCCAGGATTTAGCAAATGCAATGCTTGTTTGAATGTGTGTTTATGGCAATCAAGTAGTATGATTAATGAAATTACTGCTGTCATTAAACAGGCTTTTCTAAAGACTTGCTTTCCAAATAATAAATAGCAGTCATTCCTTCATTTATTTATTTTTTTTACAGATATTTTCCACTGAACGCACCTAGCGAGTCCCCAGGACTAATCAAGGATTGCAGTGGCCTCGCTAATTCTGAACTGCTAGCCACAGATCCCCAGGAGCAGCAACGTGCGATCGTCTTGTATGAACTCTGCTGCATTACTGCTGTCCTCCCGTGGATCACTGAAAGTACTAATAGATTGTAATAAGCACCCTTTGGATATCACACAAATTAAATACTGAAGTGTGAGGTGGTTTGACTAAAGCCCCCCGCTTAGAGACGAGTTACACAATCCATCCCCTAACACATTTTCTGCTTATTAACTGCAATAATGCAAACACAAGCTGCAGATTATTGATCAGTTATGGCCAATCTGGCCACAGTTCCACACTTGACCTGACACATACTTTATTATTCTACTGGATCAGTTCATTCACAGCCCAAGATTTTGAAACAATATCCGAAAAGATGTGAATTAAAAGATCTGAAAAACAGACAGTAGTAAAAGTGTCATCGATATATACGTTCATTCAATAAAACAGGCATTGACTACATATACATTTTATTACATAAACATAAAGCATACACTTGCTTTTTATTTATGTAGTGCACACATTAATCTTAATTCGACTTATAGATCATAAGGATATGAAGACAAACACAAGGGAAACTGCACCAATGCACTAACCCATCCTTGAATAAACCTAAAACACGCAACACGCACGCATTACAAACCCTAAGAAAGTAATCCAAGTCTATAAGGACACACAGAATGTTAGATTGCTAAAACAAGAGAAGGAAATACACAAAAAAAGGCTTCGGTGCTTCACTTCGGACACTTCGAAATTCTATTTCAAATGACAACTAGGCAGCAACGGCTATTGCTACATTTTAACATTTTAATTCATCAGACTCTTTAGGTAATTTATTTAAGTGTTAGCTAGTCAAACAAGTGGAAAGGGCAAAGCACTCACTTGTAAAAAAAAAAAATGTTGGAGCCGTTATTTGCAATTTATTTTTACATTCTTACCTTCCATTCAAGACTTTAATGCTGCTAACAAAAAAGAAAACAAAAAAATTGGCTCATGCAAACTGTGAACAGATAATAAGAAAACAAAGGCTTTATATCACGATGGGACCACCCTGTTTGAAAACTGCGCCTACAGTCATAGGGATAGCACTGTGGGGCCACAATGTAGTTATTACAACAGAACAAGATGAAGGAAGGTCTGAAACGTTCACAACAGGACAATGAAACCACAACTCGACTCAAAACACATTGACACTCGAGAGTCTTGGAAAGACAACACATTTTTTTTTTTTACTTGATAAAGCATGTGGTCAGCAATTTTATTTTGGGATATCGCACTCACACAGCTCCAGTTGGGATGTGTTTAGAATGTACACATTTTACACAGAATTTACACATATGTGCATAGAGTGTGGATACAGCAACACACAAGACAATGTAACTAAAGAACCTCCAAAAGCACACTCGTTTGCAACTTAAATATAGGTGCACAAGTACGGGGTGAGACAAAATTATGTTAACATTTGAATGGCGGAAACAATTTGTTCACAAAACATGTTTCATTTGTGCAAGATGATTTACAGGAATGTCTCAACCTGTTCGCCATCACGTTCAGCACATGTACCATATGTGGTCCATAAATTGTCCACAAAAATTGTATATAAGTATATATATATAGCATTGCCACTAGTGTTAACATAATTTTGACTCAAACTGTATTTTCTATATAATATTTAGTATAAACGTATACATTATAGTACCCAAAGTACAACTGTGCACTGCTCTGTGTACAGCACATGGCTGCACCCGACACACATGAGGAAAAAAATAGGAAACGTTAGCCTAGCAATTAAAAAGGCAGAATTACTCAACAAGTCTGTATTTACAACTTCAAACTAGGTTCACTACTCTATTCTATATAATCATTTTTGGTATAAACATATGCATATCACTAATACATACGCATACAAAGTACAATGAACAAGAAAAAATACAAAAAGTGAACCAAATAAAAATGCAGAGATATACAGTATTTAAAATATAAGCACATGTTGAAAGGTATATTCTATATAACCATTTTTGTTATAAATACACATTCAAATAGTACCTACACACAAGCACATAAAATACAATCAACAGGAACAAACACGAAAAGTTAACCATGGAAACTTAATAAGCTGAATTCTAAAATGTTTAGCATTTTAAAAAATAGGCACCTGTTTGAATATCGTTCTGCATACAGAACTCACTGTTGGTATAAACAGATATGCATATGTATGTAACACCAATACACATACACACATACAGAGTGTAATGAATGCAAGGAAAAAAAATAAAAATTAACCCTGGAAACTAACAAAGAAGAAATACACAATCCATCTGCCTTTAGAATTTCAGGACATGGCCTGTAGTACTCGGGTGTTGTACTGTGTTGGCCATTATGGATATAGTGAGAAGTCAAGCAAAATGACACCTTTTATTGGCCAACTAAAAAGAGTACAATATGCAAGCTTCCGTTCATTTTTGGCATAAACATGTATACACATGGTGTCTGAACACATGCACACAAAATACAATAAACAGAAAAATATATGAAAAGCTAACCATGGAAACTGCAAAAGCTGAATTCTAAAGTGTTTTGCATTTAGAAAATAGGCACCTGTTTGAATGTAATTCTGTACACAGAACTCATTTTTGGTATAAAAATACATACACACATAACATAGTGTAATGAACAAGGAAAAATAAATTAAAAAAAATGAAAGTTAAGCCTGGAAACTAACAAAGAAGAAACACACAATCCATCTGCCTTTAGAATTTCAGGACATGGCCCATAGTTGTACCATGTTGGTCATTATGGATGTAGTGAGAAGTCAAGCAAAATGACAGCTTTTATTGGCTCGCTACAAAGATTACAATATGCAAGCTTTTGTTCATTTTTGGCATAAACATGTATACACATAGTGTCTGAACACATGCACTCAAAATACAATGAACAGAAAAATATATGAAAAGTTAGCCATGGAAACTGAATAAGCTGAATTCTAAAGCGTTTTGTATTAAGAAAATAGGAACCTGTTTGAATGTAATTCTGTATACAGAACTCATTGTTGGTATAAACAGATATGCATATGCATGTAACACCAATACACATACACACATACAGAATGTAATGAACAAGGAAAAAAAATAACAAATAAAAGTTAACCCTGGAAACGAACAAAAAAGAACTACACAATCCATCTGCCTTTAGAATTTCGGGACATGGCCTGTAGTACTCGGGTGTTGTACTGTGTTAGCTATTACGGATGTGGTGAGAAGTCAAGCAAAATGACAACTTCTATTGGCTCAATAGAAAGATTACAATTTGCAAGCTTTCATTCATTTTTGGCTTAAACATGTATACACATAGTGTCTGAACACATGCACACAAAATACAATAAACAGAAAAATATATGAAAAGTTAACCTTGAAAAATAAAAAAGCTGAAATACATGGTATAGTACAGTATTTGGTATTTAGAGTATAAGCACATGTTCAAATGTCTAACCTATATAATCAGATTTGGTATGAATACATTCTGTATGCATATGGTAACTATACACACACAGGAAACATGGAAAGTTAATCACGGAAACTAAACTGGTAAAAAAAACACATTTTAGTTTTTTTTTCAATTTATGCACGTTTAAAAGTATATTCTATATATTAATTTTTGGTACAAAACATGCACCCATACAGTGACAGAACAGGGAAAATATGCAATATTAATCATGTATAGACAATGTTGTGCCTTCAATAGCTCTAATACAAATACATAATTAAAGGTCTCGGCCTTTGATAAATAAACGGTTTATTTAAAAATCTACGCCATTTCCATCCAGTGCAGTTTATATCAAGCATGTAGATGCAGAACAAGCACAGGTGGTACACAAAGCACCCATATTTGGCCAATACGTACATAAGCTAAGGCAGATATCCCTATATGGCAGTCTCTAACAAACTTATTACATAAGACAGATAATATATATGACAGGCCCTCTGTGAAAGAGGATTACTGTAGTGTGGAACAAGCTTAGTATCAGACAAATTGATAAGAAAGGCACTACGTGGTATAAAGTAGATGTGATAGATGGACTGATATTATTACTGCAGTCTGGAACGGGCTGAACAGACAGATATGAAAGGCACTTCATGGTAGACAGACAGTCCCGCAGTAGTCTCTAATAAACTTACTATCAAGGACTGGCAGACAGATGCTGAAAGCTTCTTTAAAACTACAAACTTAAAGCTCAACCTTTCGGGCGTTGAGTCGTCATAGGATCCACTGTTAATCTGTATAATTTTTACAAATGTACATTGGCCCACTGTGCGGCCCCTGGAGGAGACTGCTGACAGGCTCTTGTAATCACGCATATCACTCCTGTTACACGCGAACCGCTTATCTCCACGGTGCCTTTAATGTCCCGGAGGTTCACACTTTCGCGACACTTGTGTCTACACGCATACCGGGATTGCACACATAAGGCGCTGTCAACTTTGAAGCCCGTTGCTCGCGACACACAAATGAAAAAAAAAATCCACAAGCTACACGTGCCTTACGGCACAGCCGACAGTAAAAGTAAGCATAGCGCGACAAGTGCTACCTCGCCCTTAATTATTTATTCAATATTCAGTCGCAAGCAAACAAGCCAGATGACAGATTTGCTCCGGGAGTTTTCACAGTCCCGCACGACAGACTTTGGAGCTGTCTCGGGTTTCTCCCCATCCGGCCGACAGGCAGGCATCAATCACATAAAAGCTCTTGTGATTGAAAAAGCGGCTGCGTAAGCGCGCGCTCTTTGCTCGCCGCCAGTGCAGAACAAATTCCCTCACACGTCACGTCACGTAACGCCGCACCGCATTGGGCGCGCGCCTCGAACTCGTGACCCCAAATGAGCACGAAAGGTCAAAGGTGCTGCTTTGCATATTCCCAGATGGTCCGCCCGCCTCATGCCGACGCCACTGACGCCACTCCGTTCCGCTGGTAGCTGGTGACACGCGTGATCTTCCTTATTGGTCCGGCTACTCCTGGTCACCAACACGGACCGGCCAGCTAAACGTTGAAAACGTCAGGCTAACGGAACTGAACTCTTTGAGTAACGGTGGCATGCACGGGCACATGGATTTTCTTTCAGTCAGGCTGATGTGAAGAAGGTAGCATCCGCAGAAACTTTTGGCAGGCGTGTCTGTACGTTTGGACCGAACTGGATTCGACCCAGCAGTCCGGAACGAATGTCATTCCAGTCGAACGCTCCAGAAATGTTATCCGTTTCCACGTACCTCTCTCTCGCTTAAGAGTGAACCCCTAAGTTGCTCTCCAACTTTTCTTCAGCTTGTCAACCCCGCAGCCTCTCATTGTATGCACACGAGGAAAACCCTTCTTTTTCGACAAGCAGGAAATCGCCACTTAATTCAACAAACACGCGTTTCGGCGCACTGGCTAAGCCCAATTTAACAGCATCTTCCGAGCGGTGGTGCTGGAAAATGCCAAGAATCGGGGGCGCCATCTGCTGGGCTCTCGTGTTCGCCTGCCTAGACTCGAGCTTTGTCTTCAGCGCGCCGCGCGACTTCGCACTTCATCGCCGTTCTTTCGCTCTCATCATGCGGATTGTGACAAAGCACCGGGGCGCTGGCAGTGTCCCAGAGGAGTGGCCAGTAAATAGCATCCATACATCTCGTCTGGACTCCCAGGAAGCTTACAGCACTTGTCGATAGAAGTGAAAACACAAGCTTACAAATCTGGTTGGGGGGGGGGGGAGTAGGGGGGGGGGGGGTGATTTTTTTGATCCGACCTCAAATTTGGTAAAGCGAGTAAAGTCGGTGGTTAAAGGAAGCTTTTTTTTTCAAGATAGAATGATATTTAAGGTGAAGCCACTATTGTAATTTGGAGACAGTGATCCATGAATTCATGTCTTATTCTATTTCTTTATATATGGGTTTCAGTCTTTGCTCTGCCTGAAACCAGCACAGAATGCTGCTGTGAGATTATTGATTGGCACTAAGAAAAAAATTAAGTTGCATCACTCCGAATTTAGCTTCTCTTCATTGGTTCCCATTTCGTTTTGGGATTCATTTTGACATACTGCTTTTTGTTTTGAAGGCTTTAAATTGCTGATATTATTGAGTTGGCTTTGTCCTCACTCCACCATGGTGTCCCATGGTGTCATGTCCCCAATAATTAGGTGTACCTCGATCCTGATTAAAAGGTACTTGCCTGGAAATTTTACAATGGTTTACCCCATGAAGCTAGATTTGCTGTTTTTACCAAACTCAAACCACACCTCTTTTTATTAGTTTTCCAAGTCTATCTACTGTAGATGCATATTTTTATTGTACTCTTTGCTCTTTAATATGTCTGTGCTAGTGATTATATGTAACTTTGTTGTCCCTTTTCCTTGCCTTTTACTTATGTACAGCACTTTGATTAACACAACATTATTTTTAAATGTGCTTTATAAAAAAAATTTGCTTGCTTAATTTCCTTGGCACCCTTTTGCATTTTCCTAAAGCGGCAAATTAAATATTCATCTATTCATCCATTTCTTTTCTTGCTTATTAGAATCTAAGAGAGCGAGAGCCAAATCGAGAGAAAGTCATTGAATGAGATGGAGTTCCAGTGTGATGCCTAAGGAAGCATCCCCATAGTCCAGTGAAAATTAAATGTCAGATGTAAACTGGTAAGCAATTCTGTCAACCCCGTCATTCAGTTGATGTTTGAATGCTGCTTTCAAAAACACGCTGGGTGAGGTGTTAGGACAACTAAGGCAACAGAATGAGCTTGATGTCCTTGTTTGTTGACTGCCTTATGCCATTCATTTATAACTCTGATGGTGGAATGCAAGACCGCTCACAATTACAATCTGAGAGTAACCATGTGATGGTCGGTTCAGTGCTCATCACTGACTAACTGTGCCCCCCTGAGCGAGAGACTTAAACTGACAATGATTCCATTGTGCTGCTATGGAAAGAAATGGCTTACACACTTGTTGCTAAAATAAACACATCAGTTAAGCAAGTAAATGTTATGGCAAATGTGTATATTTACAGTGTAAAGAGCAGACAGAAATTCATTTTGGCACATCCATTCAAGGCTTGAAAGCCCTGAGCAGAGGACACTTTGGCTGCTGCATGAAGCTTTTACTGCCTGCACAGTCCAGGTCTGTCTTCACAAGCATCTGGCAGACGGATCGTTTGCTTCTAATAACTGGAAGATAAAACAATGAGTGTGTTTATGTGCACACGTAATTGAATTAAGGTGAATAGCCCGGTTAAGAGAGCAACCTGTTTTCTTAATAATCAGTGTACACATGGGCAAGTAATCTTCTGGAGTTCTCCTTTGTCAAAACACCCCATGCTGTTAAACTGCATAAAAAAAGAGTTAAACATCATCATCGGCTGCCGTGATTCCGAAAATAAGCATGATGCCTGTGATGATTTTCTTGTGATTATTATAAATATGAATAGAGTTGCCAGGCAAGCGGAAAAGAGGAAGGCCTAAGAGAAGGTTTATGGATATGGTGAGAGGAGCCATGCAGGTGATGGAGAGGACAGGAAGATATGGAAAAAGATGATCTGCTGTAGCAACCCCTAATGGGAGCTGCCGAAAGAAGAAGAGTTATAAATATGTTTAGTCCAATTGACACTTTATTATTTTGTTTCTGTTACCGGATGGAATATAGCACACTGTTTCCCGCCTGGCTATGCGATTGAGCTCTTCCTGGACCTGGTGCATACACTTCATGGCAGTGCTGCTGCAATAATAAAAATAACACAGGTATTTTTACTTCAGTATGATAAGTACTGTATTACGGTACTTGTTACTTTAAGAAAGTAATTGGACTAATTAACGCGCATTACTTTTTGCGTGTTACCCTACTGCTTCAAGATTGTGTTGCTGAGTTTTGCGCGTACATTCAGTTCATCAACATACACTTACCCTATTTCTGAAATATTAAGATGGTTTATTTTAGCCAGGAGGAGAAATAATGTGATTGCCCAAACATTTGCCTCTTAAAATGTATTTTGTGGATGCTTCTGCCCATGGCTACTGAAAATGTGTTGTGTGAAGCAATTACATGTGCAGGCTGATGAACTCATGCTAAAGTCTTGATCCACTGAACTAGTTCCCTTTATAATTTTAAACACTTCAGTCACCGCTTATTACATGCCCAGCCTACCTTAAAGGTGGTCTCTCTTTAGAACATTAGAACAATCTAGAGGAGAACAGGCCATTCAGCCCAACAAAGCTCGCCAGTCCTATCCACTTATTTCTTCTAAAAAAACATCAAGTCGAATTTCAAAGTCCCTAAAGTCCTCCTGTCTACCACACTACTTGGTAGCTTATTCCAAGTGTTTATCATTCTTTGTGTAAAGAAAAATTTACTAATGTTTGTGCAAAATTCACCCTTAACAAGTTTCCAACTGTGTCCCCATGTTCTTGATGAACTCATTTAAAAATTTCAGTCTTGATCCACTGTACTAATTCCCTTCATAATTTTAAACACCTCAATCATGTCACCTTTTAATCTTCTTTTGCTTAAACTGTAAAGGCTCAGCTCTTTTAATCTTTTTTCATAATTCATCCCCTGTAGCCCTGGAATCAGCCTACTTGCTCTTCTCTGGACCTTTTCTACTGCTGCTATGTCCTTTTTATAGCCTGGAGACCAAAACTGCACCCAGTACTCCGGATGAGGCCTCACCAGTGTGTTATAAAGCTTGAGCAGAACCTCCCTGGCCTTATACTCCACACATCAAGGCGCTATATAACCTGACATTCTTTTAGACTTCTTAACCTGTCAGCTAAGAATTAATAATAATAATACTATTAACACCACTTGACTATCTCAGTGAGGCAGGCATCTGGTGGCTTAGTAGGCCGAACATGTTACTTACATCTCTGTCATTAGTCATCATTGTTTGCTACCCAATTGTATAATATTATACTGTAAGTATTACAAACATTCTGAATTGTTTCTGACCCTTCTATATTCGGTTTCTCTTTTTGGTATCTTTCTTTGTCAGTTGGTGCCACTGCTATACTGTTCTACTCACCAGAAAGAAATCGGAGATGCAGAGAGCCATGGAACCCAAGGATGAAAGGGTACAGAGTGAAAAGGGTACAGAATGGCTCCACCCAAACATTTCTAATTCACTAGGATACCCAGAGGGGTGAGTAGCCAGTTGGCCTTGGTCACTAGAACTGTGACTGGAGTTGACTTTATCTGTGACTTTAGCCGACTGTTAGCATGGACCCCTGAGATGCTGCTAACTGGAATTGCTGTTATCTGTTGTGGACTTGCTGTAAAGCTCCATTTTATCCTAATCAGTATTTCTCTGTGCGTTTATCATATGTTGTGTAATTTGTATTTTAGCTGTTAACCTACAGCACTCCGCCTACTCTCAGTGAGGAGGACTATGCAAAAAGAAACTGACTTGACTTTGTTAACTTGATAGCCGTCCAGCCCCGATGGCCTTGACATCACTCCTTTTGTCGCAGATTCTTCTCAGTGCTGACTGCTCCATTTGGTCCTTGAGCAAAGAAAACTGAAGGAGGGGTGGACAGTATGCCTTTTCACAAGCTGGTGTCCTGGCTGAGAGACTTGGCTGTGCCATCGTACAAGGTTCAATGGATTGGATCGAAGCTCTCATTGACTTTCACGTCCTTTGTCTCCTGGGTTTTGATGTCCCCCGGTCAGATGAGAAGTACCTCATCTTTTTCCATTTGATTTTTTTTAGATGTGCTTGTATCTTTGCTTTCTTCTGTATTTGCTTTGTCACAGATCCCGTAGAACAAATCTATTAAGTTTCTTCGGTTTGCTTTTGGTGGAAAATGTAGGCCATGATCCAGACTGAACACCACAGCAGGTCAGTAAATTAATCTTTTATTTCCACACTAGGGGAGGAAAAAAAAAAAACATGTGCAGATGACTAAAATTATACATTCAGGAATCATTGATTTGTCAGTGTTGATGTAATTCAGCTTCCTTAAAGCGGTGTCGGCACTGACATACATTATTTTACAAAACGGAGCAAAGCCTGCAGACTAAATTTAACAGTGATAATTGCTGCACTGTGGCTGCTGATGTTTTTCGCACACAATATTGTTTTTAGACAATGTACAATTTCATGCCATGGCTCACGGTGGAGTCTACAAAATGACATCGACCTAACAAATAAACGTCTCAGACAGCACATATACATTAGTTCCCCCCGTCAGATATTAGAGGAGTGTTATTTGTACACTGCTGAGCGGCGGCCTGTGGGAATATTATGTTTTACGTACTTTTAATCTGTCACCGCTGTTTCTTGTCATTGCTGATGTACATTAAACCACTGACACCACAGACATCAGTGATGAAGGTTTGTAAAAAGAGAAGAAAATAACACCGCAAGATGATTGGCTGTCTCGTGCGGCTCTACGATCTCGGGGGGGTGAAAGGCCTTCATTGTAACGTGTTCATATATTTATCAAAAAAAAAAAATGAAATGTCAGTGAGACGAGTTGACACTCCAGAGCCGGAGTGGAAATTGTAAAGACCTCTCTTCTGCTACAGGAGCTTGCACTTCACTGATAGGGGGGCTCTTACAGGTTGGCCATTCCTGGTGTTTTTGTGATGGGCTGGCCTCTCACTTTCCCCCCTGTAGTTAGGCTTGGGCCTACCGTCCCCGCTCATAATAGGACTCTAAAAGCACCAAGATGTTAATGTTCAACATCTTCTTACGTGTCTGGTGAGAGAGAAATTTTAAGCTGCTTAAGTTCAATTAGTACTGGGTGGTGCACTGCTGTCTCACGTTGTATCATCTGAGGTTTGAATTCCAGCCACTGCCTCCAAGTTTGCACATCTTCTTTATGGATTCATGTGCGTGTTTTCTGTGTGAACTTCCTTTCTCTGAGAGACATGTCCATAAGGCGACTCAGCACTTCTAAATCGGCTTTGGGGTGGACAATGCAATAGACTGCTGTCCTGTCCAGGGTTGTTTCCTTCCCGGCACCTATAGGTGCCATGATAAGCACCAGCTACCCTTGACCCGGAGAGGCGGCCTTCAAAATGGATGAATTATTAATACTGTAATTGGAGTATGTCTTTCCTCATGCCACTGCCTCATAGCTTTAGTAGACTGGGCTTGAATGTCACACTGGTTTGTGCCTGCATTGGGTTTCCTCCCACATTTCAAGGATGTGAATGCCGAATTCATTAATGAGTACAAACCTGCCCTAAAAGAGTAAATGTAAGTGAGCTCCACATCCCGTCCTGGATTAGTTCTTGCTCCTCAGTGGTGCTGCTAGGATAGACTGAATTGCCACGACATTAACATTGGATTAAGCGGACTCTGAAGAATGATTGAATCCTTATTGTACCCAACTCCATGACCTTGTAACCACTGACTGCAATTGATCTGACAGCTTTCTTCAGAATTTGATTTGACACTCAGGATCTGTGCTGTCTGCTCTGTCTACAAGATCTAGAAAAATTGAATTTGAGAGTTCCTGTTGTACTCCCGTTGAGCTCTGTTGTGGTCTCTTCCTGAAAATCTCTCCATCTTTAGTGGTGAGGTCCAGATGAAGAAGATGCACACAAGAAAACGTTTGCCGGTGGTTGAGCCACCATTTGAAGTGTCTGAGGATGAGACTTTCAAGTACACCACCAGGTAACCCATTCTATGTACAGTACGCTGTATCTGGAACTTCACCACTTCCTAGTTACCTAATGCAATGTCCAATTAAAGGCCTTAGACTGCACTGAGACCTCATGTACACCTGAAAGAGAAATTTATTGGTGTTATAAATGATTTAAAAAAAACGAGTGTCTAAATGTAAATTTTATGATGGCCTTCTCTATTTTAATACAGTACAATACAATTTATTTTTGTATAGCCCAAAATCACACAAGAAGTGCAGCAGTGGGCTTTAACAGGCCCTGCCTTTTCACAGCCCCCCAACCTTGACCCTCTAAGAAGACAAGGAAACTCCAAAAAAAATACCCTTGTAGGGAAAAAATGGAAAAAACCTTGGGAAAGGCAGTTCAAAGAGAGACCCCTTTCCAGGTAGGTTGGGTGTGCAGTGTCATGTCAAAAAAAAAAGGGGCTCAATGCAATACAGTACACAGAACAGAACACAAGTAATCCTCAATTCAATATAATAGTGCAATAGAAATATTACAAGTACAGGACAGAATTCAACAGTAGATGGTATCGCACAATGTGATTTAGATTTGTTTAGAGTCCTGGAGACCTCAGCCATCAAGCTGCCTCCCCGATTGACGATTCCATAGCTGAGGCAGCGCTGGGCCAGCCAATCCAGTGAAAGGACCCCCTCCACCTGACAATTATTAATCAGAAGCATCACTGAAACACAGGAGTTGGCACCCATTCCCTACACTAAAGGTAAATCTTCCCTAAGCAGTGACAGACATGGCCACTTAGCCTGTGACTTGTCTTTCTTCTACCCAGCAGCCCTCCATCTCAGCCTCCCCCTGCATAAAGTTGTAGTCAGACCTGACATTTTTACCTGATAGATGTCCCCCATATCCACCTGTGTGAAAGCATATGCACCGGTCTGCCTTTTCATTCAAGATCAACACATGTTGGTGTTAAAGAAGACAGAAGTTAGAAATCTGACCATCTACCTCCGGTTCCCCAGTCTTTCTGGCTTCGAGATACATTTAAATGCGATTTTTAAAAACTCATTAGTTCTCTTTACATTATAGAAATTACAATTGTGTGTAATGTTGAGCCTACACTGTGATCACAAGGTTTAGGTCTTCTTAAAGTCATCAAAATAAGTTAAGTGACTATAGAAGTCAATAGCCATGGGTCTTCCACGCTCTTCCTCCATCTGCCATTCAGTTTTAAGAGATTACCTTCTTGAAGTTTAAATCCAGGATGAAAACTCATTAGATAAGCATGAAATAGAATTGCTGCATTAAAATGAACTGATTTTTTGCTTTGCGCCCTTCCTCCCTATAACCCGTCGTCTATGGGAAAGGAACAAAAGCTTTAGATTTTGTCAAAAATTTCAATATCCGGGTTTTGATGGCTCTCGATGTTTTAGGGTCTCCTGATACCAAAAACATTTATATCTCGATGATAGGTGTGTGTGTCTGTGTATGGGTGTCACAGTTTCTTGAGGACAGTGTAGAGCTAAAACGGCTGGACGGAAAAATACCAAACTCGAAACTTAAGCCTGTTATGATATGACGATGTGCTGATTAGTTTTTGAGCGAAATCGTGCAAGAGAAAGAGGCACTCTAGAGGAACCGTCAAATACCGTTAATCTGAAATTAATTAGGAATTCTTCTCATAAATTGTTGTTGTAATTACCTGTTTTATGATTGGAAAGATCAGCACCAGAGCAGTAAATAATTACTGAGATGGTACAGAATCGTTCGGCTAACTTGGTTCTTAGGCCGCAAAGCTTACTGACACTCGCATGCAAATTTTTTTTGTTTTGTTTTTTTTTTAAACGTGCATTTTTGCACAGCTAGTTCTCGAATGTTTTCATGTGTTCAGTTAAAATACGAGGAGCCTGTTTTCACTGTCACGTTCATCTGTTTGTCTGCATTTATTAGCTCGGCTCCTATTGGACTGGTTTTACCGAAATCTGGCACACTTATTCTTCAAGAACATTTCTCAGGAAAGTTCAATTTCTTGAGAGAGGAAGCAATGTAAAAATTTTGAAATTTCAGATGTTCCCATTTAAAGAGCTTAGAAATTCAGTATCATCTGTCTTAAAGCAGAGAATGATTCTGATTTACTGTACTTCAGTTAGGGCTGTGTGATGTATTGAATAATTAAGATATATTCATGATTGTATTTTTGGAGATTCAAACCTAGGCAATGCTGTAAACGTTGTGTTAACATAATTGCGCTTTTCATTCAGTCCGTCTTGATCACTGAGCGCAAAGCCTTCGTGTAAGTGCATGAAATTAAGAAGCAAAATGGAGACTGCAGGCAGTACAGGCGAGGGACAGACAGAGGAGAATAAAGATTTTGTACCAAAAAAAATCCACATTTTGTGTTATGGCATTGGTTTGGCTTCTAGAGGATGGGAATGAAACAAAGTACTGTATTGTGCAAACTTTGTTCAAAGAAGATCGCTACTAAAGTTGGCAGCACAACCAGTCTCCTCCGTCATCTACAAGAACATCCATTGCAGTGCGAGGCTTGTTTAAACCTGTGTGGGCGTTGTTATGTTGATTCTTTTAATTAACTTTTCTGTTTCTGATATATCGAGCTGAACGTCTGAGTCATAAATAGACCTGTTCTGCCACAAAACCTTTGCTGAATCATTTGCTAGTTGAAACTCATGTTTTTCGGCAATCATTGTTGGTTTTTGGAGTTCTGCTTTTGTTTTTTAGAAGCACTTGTGTTTTTCTGGATTCTTTTTCTTATTTTTGGCTGTTGATTTTTTTTTGGAATCACAGAATTTGCACAGTTCATGCATTGGATGTTTTATTATCTTTTGCCTAATTGTTTTTTATTTTGCTTCTTGCTTAACATTTGAATAAAAGTTTTTGTTCATTTATGCCAGGAGTTTTACAGTTTTCCTCTCCCATTTGGGAGTTATAGGCTTTGCTCCCCATTCTTGGGTGCAAAACCTGCCTGTTGAGTTTTGGTGTTGGACCTATTTTGTGCTTTTGAAGCCTGCTTTATGCTTCTTGGCTTTGTACAAGATTTAAGACCTAGTGTTTGGGATGAAACCCCAGTCCTGCATCAGTAATAGATGTACTGAAGGCTATCTCAAATAAGGATAGTGAAGTAAGCGCGAGTAACAGTTACTCCTGAGAATCCTCTTATGGAAACTGTAGTGCAGGCGGTTATTTGGAAAACCAACATGAGTAATGAGCTCTGAGCTTAGACTCAGCCATCTTTCCAAATACATTTTTAATAACATCTATAAAAGGACAGCTGACAACTGTTAAATCTCGGGTACACGCTATGGCTTTTTGAAACGTTTAGTATAAACAAAGCTTACATGTTGTTTATTTACATATTCATTCTGTTGTGTTTATGTATTCAAAGTTTACATATTTGACACAAGAGTTAAATGCCCCAGAACTGAGGTTGCCAGCCATATACTTTTTTTTCAGGAAGTGGAAGACGATGTCTTCGTCTAACAGAATGTGGACCTGAAAGAGTTTTACTTGGGCCTTGGTACCACAAATTTTTCAGCAGGACCCTCTGCACGTTGTCTTCGGCTTGCCATGACACATATTAAAAAAAAAAAAATGCAACTGTTCGGTGCTGAGATGTACTGCCTTTTTCACATGAAACCCTAGTGGAGGTTGGATTTCCTGGACAGATGAGCTCCAGCACAGTTCCCCTGTTTGTTTTCCTCTTAGATCCATTAAAGAAATAAGCCTGATAATTACTGATACCAGGAAGTTGTGGAAACAAAATGTGATAATTAGGCTAAAAGTGGCAGAGAAAAAAAAACCCCAAGAAGGAGCACACATTAGAGCTATTTTGAAATTTCACCTTCCATGTCAACATTCTTTGTGGCTGCAAGCTGGGCTTCACACATAGTGGGGGTTAACGTGATGAACGAGATGTGGAGAAAAAAAAAAATGAAGTGGCCACTTAAAGAGACACACAACACAGCAGTTTAACTTTGTACTGTATTCAAATTTTTGGAGTCTCCCCCTGTCTTCCATGCTTGAGGTTGGACCCAACGCCACAGAGTAGGTACTCGATTTCTTTTTGTTAAGCAGGTGCAAGATGTTAGTGTGACATTGATGTCCATCAGTGGATGATCTTACTCTGTCTTCTGTGTCTACATCAGGGGTAGTCAACCTTTTTATACCTACCGCCCACATTTGTATCTCTGTTAGTAGTAAAATTTTCTAACCGCCAACCGGTTCCACAGTAATGGTGATTTATAAAGTAGGGAAGTAACTTTACTTTATAAAATTTATAAAGCAGAGTTACAGCAAGTTAAAGCATATAATAATAATTACTTACCAAGTACTTTTTGTCAGATTTTCGCTATGTTTGACAGAATAAATCTTTATAAAACAACTTAACATAGTTAAATTAGTCGATTAGTATGTAATCACAGCGCCGTTTGGTTGTTCTGCTACCGCCCACCATGAAAGCTGGAACGCCCACTAGTGGGCGGTAGGGACCAGGTTGACTACCACTGGTCTACATCAACTACCCACAATTGCACCTTGTAAGTGTTCTGGACGCAGTAGTGTGTCCAAGGATTGCTGTGAGATGATGTAGAGCAGGGGTGCTGTCTGCTCTGTCTACAAGATCTAGAAAAATTGAATTTGAGAGTTCCTGTTGTACTCCCGTTGAACAACTCCAACTCCAGTCCTGGAGAGTTACTGTGGCTACAGGTTTTCATTCTAACGCTTTTCTTAATTAGTGACCAGATTTTGCTGCTAATTAACTCTTTGCCTTAATTTTAATTTTAATTATTTCTTTTTTTCCTTAATTAGCAACAAATAATATTAAGACACAAAGTGAACCAACACATAAACAAAAACCTGCACCCATCACACAATAACGGAAAATAAAGAAAGGTGAAGACCTCAGTAATGTTGATCTGCTCCGGTCCACAAAACATTTTGACAGCGTTCTTAAAAAAGAAAATCAACAGTTTTGGAAATGTCTGCCATGGCAGAATGAGCGCCATGGAATTAAATAACGGGTTTAATTAGCAACAAGAATTGGCTTCAAATTAAGAAACTGAATGAAGCTGGTTGGAGTTTGAGGCCCCAACTTAGTTTGGTCATGTGTTGGCTCACTTCACATCAAATTTATGTTTAGGTGCCGTTTAAGGAAAAAAAGAATCAATTCAGCGGCCAGAGTCACAAGAAAAGTCAATTAAAATAAAGGGAAATAGTTCATGAACAGCAAAAACTGGTCACTAATTAAGAAAAGGGTTAGAACGAAAACTTGCAGCCACAGTAGCTCTCCAGGACTGGAGTTGGAGACCCCTGATATAGAGACTAAAAAGACAAAATCGGGGACTTGACATGGTCAGAGCCAAGAAGTCCGCCAGAATCAAAGGGCAAAGACGAAATTAGACGTCAGAAACAGAGCTGAAGTAATGGTGGGGCCTGATGAGTAAAGAAGCTAACTGCTGCTAATGTTTTCGGTTGTTTAAAATACCTAAAAAAGAATATTGAACCTGCTGTGCTCTGCCATATCTGTAAGAAAAGTAGTAATGAGAATGGGATTGTGACAAAGGAAGACAAAAGGTCATTAAGTGAACAAGAAAAACAACATGGTAATAATAATAATAATACATTTTATTTATATAGCGCCTTTCCCATGCTCAAGGCACTTACAGAATAAATAAAGAACGGCAGAATATACAGTATATAGCATTGTACAAACCAGATAAATAAACAAAGAAGATTAAGACAGTAAATTCTGAAAAAAAAAAAACAGACAACATAATTGATGGTCTCGCACACACATACAGGTTACATGAGCATCTTGACAGAGAAGTAAACTGAGAGAAAGGTAATAAAGTCAAGTAGAGCTAAAAGCCTTCCTGAACAGATGAGTTTTGAGTTGTTTTTTAAAAGAATTCATGGAGTCAGCTGACCTGATTAATTTTGGTAGGTCATTCCAGAGTCTGGGCGCTATACAGCTGAAGGCCCTGTCACCCATTGAGTGTAGATTAGTGACGGGCACAACAAAATTACCAGAATCAGAGGACCTTAGTGGGCGGGCAGGCACATAGTGATGGAGAAGGTCACTGATGTAGTTTGGCGCGAGGTTATTTAAAGCTTTGTAGGTTATTAGTAGGATTTTATATTCGATTCTGTAGGACACAGGGAGCCAGTGAAGGCGGAGCAGGATGGGTGTGATGTGCTCGCTGCTGCTGGCTCGAGTAAGGACTCTTGCAGCTGAGTTTTGAATAAGCTGGAGCTGTGATATAAGATTAGAAGGGGCACCTGCCAGTAGGGAATTACAATAATCGATGCGGGATGTGATAAAAGCATGGACAAGTTTCTCAGCATTAGAGAAGGAGAGGAAGGAGCGAACACGGGATATGTTACGGAGGTGAAAGTAAGAAAGTTTCTTAATGTGATTTATGTGGGCGGAATAAGTGAGGGAGGAGTCAAAAATGACACCAAGATTTTGTACAGTAGAGGCAGGTCTGATGAGATCACTGCCAAGATGGACTGGGAAGGAGCTCATTTTATTAAGTTGCATTTTAGTCCCAATTTGCAGGAGTTCAGTTTTATTGCAATTTAATTTTAAAGAGTTCTGCTCCATCCAGGTTTTAATTTCACTAAGGCAGGTTGTGAGCTGAGAAAGCTCTGATGAAGTTCCACTTTTAACATTGAAGTAGAGCTGAGTATCATCTGCATAAAAATGATAACCCAATCCATAACTACGGATAATATGGCCAAGGGGAAGCATATAAATACAGAAAAGCAGAGGACCGAGGACAGAGCCCTGAGGGACTCCTTGTGTGACTGGCACTGAGCTGGATCTACTGTTGCCAAGACTAACAAACTCTTGCCTATCAGTCAGATAGGACTTGAACCACTGGAGGGCAGTGCCAGAGATACCCAGCATGTTCTCCATTCTGAACAGTAGGATGTCATGTCTGACAGTGTCAAATGCTGCACTGAGGTCTAACAGAATTAATATGCTAGTTTGTCCAGAGTCTGCTGCCATAAGCAAATCATTGGTTACCCGTAGCAGAGCAGTTTCACAGCTGTGCCACGCCCTGAAACCAGACTGAAAGGGTTCCATCAAATTATTAGAGGTTAGGTAATTGGTGAGTTGGGAAGCTACAACACGCTCAAGAACTTTTGACAGGAAGGTAAGTGGGAAATAGGCCGGAAATTGTTAAGATTGTCAGCATCAAGGCCAGACTTTTTTAACGTTGGGGTTACAGAAGCAATTTTAAAAGTGAGCGGCACAGAGCCAGTGTCGAGGGATGAGTTTATTATTGTTGTAACAGTCGGGATTATGGCATGAAGGCAGGATTTAAGTAGTGTGGTGGGGATGGGGTCCAGTACACAAGTAGTCGGCCTCATCTTATAAAGCAGGTCATTAACAAACGCAGATGTGACTGGTGAGAACTTAGAGAAGGAGCTGGATGGAGTGGGAAAACAGGGAGAGATATGGTAGCAACAAACAACATCCTTAAATCAAGAATAAAAACTAAGGTTAGAAATGAAATCCTTACATTAAAAAAGAAACATGCAAAAACACACCAGTAAGGTGTAGTGGTTAAAGTTTTGGCCTTCAAATCCTGAGGTTGTGGGCTCAAATCCCACTGCTGGCACCAAGTGACTGTGAGCAAGTCACATGACCTGCCTGTGCTGTAACTGGAAAACCAAAAGAAATGGAACCAGTTGTATCATAAATGTTGTAAGTCGCCTTGGATAAAGGTGTGTCATGCCAAATATGTAAATGCGAAGTACTACACTTAGACAGATACTCAGTTCATATGTCTAGAAAACATTTGGGTCTGTGCTGAGGTGTAGTTGTGATTTTATTTTTAATATTTTTTATAGTCTTATTAGACTTATTGCACTTTGTTGTATATTTCCGGACTTTCAGTGTAAGACTGTACACTTAAGAGGAGATGTGACTGTATAATGAAACTGCTCTCCTATGTTTGCATCATTGAATAATTTAACAGCTTTATACTATTAGATAAATGTGATGCCAAGCATTTGGTTACTTTTAGAAGCTCCGACTTTGTTTTCTGAAGTTAAAAGAAATGTATGTGTGTATGGTGCATTGGCTAAACAAAAAATGTCCACTCACTGAGCAACAAGACAGCACCCAGTGTTGCCAGTATCTCTGTAAATCAGTAACTGGAACACTGCACCTGAATGCTTGGTGACCAAGTGCTTCATCACCATTTTTGTAGTCCGCTGGCGCAAAGGGAAACTGATGTAGATGCCAACTGAAGTGTATGTCCTTTAATGATACGGACTGAATTTAACATTGAGGTGGTGCAACAAATTCAGACTGTCAATAGCGACAGTTTATTGTCATGCGTATACGGTACAGTGACATTTGGACTTGTGTGGCTCCTCAAAATCTCGACTATGGTACACTATCCATCCATCCATTATCCAACCCGCTATATCCTAACTACAGGGTCACGGGGATCTGCTGGAGCCAATCCCAGCCAACACAGGGCACAAGGCAGGAAACAAACCCCGGGCAAGGCGCCAGCCCAGTGCAGTGTGGTACACTACCAACAAAAAATACACCTAAAAAATATGCCAGCATGCTCAGAATACAACAAGTATTCTTATAAGCTATGTATGCCTCACACATAACACTTTAGATTTCACAAATTGGAGTCACACCCGTGTATTCCCATGCAGCATATACTGTAGCATAAAGGTACGCAATATCTGAAAATGAATGCAGTGCAAAACAAGCAGAACTGAATACAGTGACTATGTAGTGAACAGTAACCGTACAGCAGAAACTCTGGAGACACTGCAGATTTTAAGGCTGATGCTGATTTGTGCCTTTATATTACTGCATGTGTACTCATTCTACATTTTGGCATGCAAGCATGTGTGCTATTTCCTCCATATCCCCAGATATTTTTGGTATTTATTTAGGGTTTGTAGATGGCCGAGCATATGTTACACGCTCTACTGTAGAACAACATTGGCAGCAAAAGTTCATGCAGAAAAACAAGGAAAATGAATTTGCAATGAAAACCGAGTGTTTACTCAAAATACTGTGTTTAAGGAAGTATTTTCTACCTAAATAAAAAATGAATTCTGCTTATATGGTGCTCCATAAAGCATCCAACAAGCATTTAGG
This sequence comes from Erpetoichthys calabaricus, assembly GCF_900747795.2. Taxonomy (NCBI): domain Eukaryota; kingdom Metazoa; phylum Chordata; class Cladistia; order Polypteriformes; family Polypteridae; genus Erpetoichthys; species Erpetoichthys calabaricus. Next base: position 34,625,286 of record NC_041402.2, read on the forward strand.
CATAAAGTTTATATGTAAACGTACAGTGCCTTGCAAAAGTATTCAAACAAACCCCCCCATTTCAGTGTTTCTCCTGTTTTGTCGCATTACAACCTGGAATCGAGATGGATTTTTGGAAGGTTAGCACCATTTGCTTTGCACAACATGCTTACCATTTGGAAGGTGCAGAATATTTTTTTTATAGTGACTGTAAGAGCCAATCTTAGAAAGGAGAGTCCCGCCTGGCTCCCCACTCCTGATGTCGCGCTTCCCCGTCCCCGCAGCCTTTCTCTCGGATTAGCGCGAATATATCGCTCCTGCAAGCGAACTATGATTCTTAGCGCGATGAGAGAAGTCACAAAATCAACCGGAATGTTCAAGCAAATTATAGAAAAAAAAATCTAAATCCGTGAAGTAGTTCTCTCATTCGCTAGCTAAGCGGAGCTAAGGTACATACCCCAAGGCTGGCACGTGAGTGTGGAGGGGAACTCCCCTTGGTCCGCTGCGTTTCTCACAGATTGGTGCAAATAAATCGGTACCGCAAGCAAACTATGATACTTAGCGTGATAAAAGAAGTCGCAAAATCAACCAGAATGTTCAAGTAAATTATAGAAATAAGTCAGCCTGCAACGTCTCTCAGATTCACAGAAATAAATCGGTACCGCAAGTGAACTATGATACTCGGCGCGGTGAGAGAAATGGCAAATTATAGAAAAAAACCCAATCTAAATCTGTGAAGTAGTTCTCTCATGAAAAGAGGACAGACATAAGACAGGCAGACAGACGTTGGATTCTATATATAGAGAGAGATGCAGTGTGTTAAATGAGTCGGTTGTAGTTGTTGTTTAGTATAGGTCCCATTGCTAGCAGGGACTGAAAGACCCATTTACAGCATGAAAATGGGATGAGCGTACAGTTTCCTGACCTTTTAGAAATGGTTCAACTGTATGAGAGAACTGAAAGAAACAAACAATTCTTATAAGCCTTGAACAGAACTTCTTACTTTGCTATATCATTTCTTTCCTCTGTTTTTGTGTGAACTGTTTTACTTTGAATTTTTAAACTAAAGTTTTTAAAACAAAGATATTTTGTCTGTGGAATCATTTCAACTCGTCAAGCTTTTTGCCAGAATCCCATTAAAAATGCTGAAGCTTCAGAAATTTGGTAATTTTGGGTAAACACAGCTACAGTGACACAAACAATCGTTAAGACAACAAAAAAAAAACAGAAACCATGAGTGTGCACAGGTATTCACCCCACCCATCCTTCTCCCCCCAAAGTCAGTAATTTGCAGATGGTCCCTTTTGCTGCACGTCTCTTCAGGGGGTGTCTCTATTAGCTTAGCACAGGGGTGGGCAAATTCATTCCTGGAGGGCCGCAGTGGCTGCAGGTTTTTGTTCCAACCCAATTGCTTAATAAGAAGCACTTATTGCTCTAGAAACACTTCTGCTTCATTTTAGTTATCGCCCTCGTTAAGATTATGAACCCTTATTGCTTATTTAAGTCTTAAACAGCTGCATTCTTAGTTTTTAATTGCTCCTTATTAGCAATAAGATGCAAATGACAAAAGAAACCAGCAGTTATCCATTTTGCTTGTTACCCTTTACACCTGTGTGTATTTATCGTGCATTATTTGGTTTAATTAAATACTTGGAAGGAAAGAGAAGAGAAAAAAGTGAAGGATTGAGAATTACCCATCCGTTTTACACTTCAAAGTATTTGGATGATATCCTTAGAATGGAAAAAAAATCTCGGATATGAGAATGACTTGACATAGCAGAGTTAAAGCACTAACAAGCCATGAAATGTAATTATTGGCAAGGATTGTTTTCTAATTAAGCAACTGGGTTGGAACAAAAACCCGCAGCCACTGCGGCCCTCCAGGAATGAATTTGCCCACCCCTGGCTTAGCACATCTCACCACTGAGATTTTCTTCCATTCCTCAAGGCCAAACTGCTCCAAGTCCTTCAAGGCTGAAGCGCTGCCCTGATGTACGGCCATCTTCAAGTCATGCCACAAATTCTCAGTGGGACTGAGGACTAGACTTTGACTCGGCCATCCCATGACATTTAAATGTTTCCCATTAAACCAAGCCACTGTCACTTTAGCAGTAGGTTTAGGGTCATTCATTGTCTTGCTGGGAGGTGAACCTTCATCCAAGTCTCAAATCACTGGCAGACTGAAACAGGTTTTCCTCAAGAATTTAATTTTTATTCCAGTTCCACAATTTGAACTCCATTGTTAAGTCCATTACATAAAATCCAAATGAAAATCCATTTCAATGAAACATAACAGGACAAGGGAGTTAATACTTTTGCAAGGCACTGTATAAGCATGTCAGCTATTTTCTCATCCTTCTTTTGCACTTACGCAGTTCTGCACACCCGTCCAATGCTACAGCAGGGATGGCAGGACATGCTGTTACGTCTAATATATCATATACTAGGCATGATACCTGACAAAGACAGATAATAGAAGAATTAAAAAAATATTTGCCATCTCTTGCCCTACATGTACCTTCTGCACCTTTCTACTGTATTTGTGTGCGTGTGGAGGTCTCTTCACTGGTGTTCCCTTCTTTCAAGCACATTCCCATAAAGCCTGCTTCTCAGACTCTTATTATTTTCGAGACGCCTTTCTCCCCTCCTGACTGGTTTTAGACTTGCCGTCTTTGAAAGCGACTCTCTCGGCATGCCTCGTACTCCTTTACTCCTCATCACATATCTCACACTGGCACATCCTCTTTTGTCGTGTCACCAAAGCCAAACTAACCAATCAGATTGCTCTGAGGGAGTGGCCACAAAGACCTCTGTGTTTTATTATATGGTAGATATATATAAAAGAACATGCGCAGTATTGCTTATTATGACTGGCTGTCCAGTACCCTTACGACTTGAGGACAGAAAGATGCAGCACAGAACGTCAACATACAAAAGTTCCAGTTTTGCCTACATTTTGACCACCGCCCTTGGGTTAATATGGATACCTTTCAAGATAATGGATGGCCCCTACATTGCGTAACATAGACAAAACAAGATTGTACTCATTAGCATCCAAGATGGAGCCTTTCAGTCTGTAATTCTCAGAGTATTAACTTTGTGCTCAGAGACACCTGGGAGCCACATGATAAATGTGTTCTTTAATTCTTTTATTAGGTTATTGAACCATGTAAGTTTCTAAGCCCTTTCTGCCTTTCCCTTCACAAATCACCACTATGGACTTCCAGTTTGTAAAGGAAACGCCAGAAGCGTAACTTCACTCCCACCCAATACAAAACCAACACCAGCACCAAGCAGTTGTGGTGCTACTAAAACAAAAGACTAGCAAGTCAGAAACCTGTTTCAAATCAGCAGTATCCACCTGACCTTTAGTCCAAACCATGTACGTTAACACAAAGGTGCCAATAAGGTTTAATGAGTGGTCGGGGCCTTGGGAGCCACCTGGGCCTTTTGGGTCGAGAGCTTTAAGAGGCCCCAGTGCCTCCTTCCTCTTGTTTCTGTGTGTGGCCAGTTACATTTTCCACCAGACCTGATAAATCTGACTGAAAGAGAGAAATGAGGAGAGTATCTGAAAAGAAAACCCTGTCCTCTCTGTAAAATTTTGGGACGCACCCCGTACTTCTTTCATGGTGTGGGGTACGATTGCGTTTCAGAAATAGTTGAGGTAATTTTCTCTTCAGTCTCCACAAGAGTTATTCACATGGTCCAGCGTGAACAAATCTTGACAATGCTATGTGGTGTTATAGCTGAGGAGTAGGCCTTATGATAGGTAGCCAATGGAAAGGTCTGGATCACAAGCTGATTCCTGGAAGGCTGCTCTTCCTGCTTTCATTTTAGAAATGAAAGTTGTTTTGCTCTATGTCCATCCATCCATCCATCCATATATCCATCCGTTCATTCAGTTTCTAACCCACTACTCTGGGGGCTGGTAACATCGAGTGTAAGGCCTTTGTGGGGATGAATCACGCGACAGGAACAGTTTCTAGTTATTGATCATCCCTAGTACATCGTTTCCTTAAATTAAAAAATAGCTTGATTTGGTGCTTTCCAGAAAATGCCTTCTGTTTGATTTGTCTGGCTGAACATGGGTGCCAACTATCATGGTTCAGCCAACATCCGCCCCCCAGGCTGGTATTCAAAGTTGTATCCCTTGTTTGTTTTGTTTAATTTTATACCATTTATTCATATTAATGTTTATTTTATTTATTATATTTGTTTTTTTCTGTGTGTGGATTGGTAAAGGGGAGTGGAGTTTGTTATGTCCCTTGTGTTTGGTGGGTGGCTCCCCAATCACTGCCAGGAAAGGCCTTCCATCCTACTTAAGGGAAGGCCTCCCATAGTTCCTGGCAGTTCATTGAATGCACTTGGGAGTGGAGTGTTTTCTTGTGTTTATGTGTTTTCGCTGCTGCTTTATAGTTTTTCTGGATTTTGAACCCTTGCTCTGTTTTTGACCTCGCCTCTGGATTGTGTTTATTGATAATCTTATGAACCTCTACTCTGTTTTGACCACCGCTTTTGAATTCTGTTTTAGGACTTGTTTGCCTCTTCAGGCATCTCCTTTGTGCGTTTTGGGACTTGCAAAGCCTTTGCCGAAATAAACCATTTATTTTTATTAAGGTTTGTCTCGGCCCTTTGGGTATCTAGTCGGGGTATTTGACGCTGTTTTTTCCCTCCTCTAGTACTTTGGCACCTGTGCTTTCGGGACTCCCCAGATCATGACACCAACATTTGAATTGAGCCTCTGTAGGCATATTAAGGAGGGCAGCAGCTAACTGTAAGCTACAAAGCCCACATTAGCTTTAGATAGATAGGTAGATAGATCGATCACATAGCAATGCAATAATTAATGAAACCAAGCCCCCTTCAGTGTCCCTCATACCAAATAGGCACTCACGAGATAAGCTTCCAAGAATGTAGTATGACAGTCACTTAGAATTTAGTCTCCATTAGGTAAGATTGTACTTTTTACAAAGAAAGAGGGCCGCAAAGTCTGACAAGCTTCATTGGTTAGCTAATTCCTTCAATTATCTGACATGAAAAAATTTGGATGTTTGTGGGCCATTCAGCCCATCATAGCTTGTCAATTCCTATTCACCCCACATGCCCAAAGTAATGCCAAACTGAGATCCGAATGCCTCAGGCTGATATTTTCAAGCACTAATACAGCGTAACTGCTTCCATGTGTTTACAGTTTTCTACGTGAGGAAGTGCTTCCCAACATTTATGGGAAATTTAACCATATCCCGTCCTATTGTGCCCCTTGATGAAGAACACCATCTGTCTTTTAATCTACTTGTTCAGATCAGACTCCATCGAAGTGAGTATCCTATCCTGGCAACAACGGGCGCAAGGCAAGACTTAGCCCTGGATAGGATGCCAAACTATTGCAGGGTACGCTCATGCACAACCCACGGCTAATTTAAGGTTACCAGTTGATGTAATACATGCAGAGAAATACACACACAGAGCCGGTGTGAATTAAGCACAGGCAGTGAGCAGGTTGGAATTTCAACTCCAGAGCTAACAGCCAGTTGCATCATCCACTTCAGGTCTCTCTTACAGTTATTTTTTTATTGATTTAGTATGTGAAAAATTTTCTGTTTATTTCAGTTTCACTGGCAATTCTTTTTCCACTTTCTCTATTGGTCTTTCAGATGCTTTTTTTATCTTCTTCTGTAGTGTGTGGTATTCCTCTAAATCACATATTTGGCTGTTTTTTTTATTAACTTTGTATCAGTCTCACTTATTAAAAGCTATCCTTATTTATCCAGTTTAGTCAGTTTGATTCTCTTGTTGTTTATTTTTCTATCTTTTAATAGAAGTGATGTGTGACTTTCTATGTGAGCACGTCCTACCTATATAAGATGGTGGTGCACACTACTTTTCATCATTATAAAAACAACACCATGATTAGGGTTAGTTAATGGCAAATAAAAACAAGAACGTGTGTCTATTTACCCTTGTCCTATTTTCCTCTTCGATTTATTTCGGACACCATTTTTTCTCAAGGTGTTCTTGACACAGTGTGATGAAGGGGAAGAATGGCAGACAAAAAGCAAAGAAAGAGCTTAACATTTTCTTATCCATAATGTAGGAGAAAAGACATCTCAGAAAAAAGAGCACTGGAATCATGGGGTAGAAGGTTCCTTTCATCAGATTGGCCGGCCCAGCACTGACTTAGCTATAGAATGGCCGTTAGAGGGGATGCAGCTTCTTGGCCGAGGTCTCCAAGACTCTGACTGTGTCTGGCTTGTCTGACTTCTTTTCTACAAGCTGGCCGTGGTTCTACAATTATCCGATGGGCAAATATTGTGGTTTTCTTTTTATGTTAATTAGTTCCTACTTTGCTTTTGGTGTATGTGAACAAATCTGAATCCTCATATGTGATAAGAGTACTGTATTTAGTGAGTGGTGTCATCTATTCTTGCATTTTGCCTTGTAGTTTGTACTGTTGGGTTGTGACAATGATAGATCAGCCATCAAGCTCGCTGAAGAGAATTACTTGTGTCCTATTCCGAGTTTTGTATTGACCCTGTTTTTTGACACCCATTGCATGCCCAGCCTACCTTAAAGGTGGTCTCTCTTTAGAACATTAGAACAATCTAGACTAGAACAGGCCATTCAGCCCAACAAAGCTCGCTAGTCCGGTTCACTTATTTCTTCTAAAAAAACATCAAGTCGAGTTTTCAAAGTCCCTAAAGTCCTCCTGTCTACCACAATACTTGGTAGCTAATTCCAAGTGTCTGTCATTCTTTGTGTAAAGAAAAACTTCCAAATGTTTGTGCAAAATTTATCCTTAACAAGTTTCCAACTGTGTCCACGTGTTCTTGATGAACTCATTTAAAAATTTCAGTCTTGATCCACTGTACTAATTCCCTTCATAATTTGAAACACAACGGTAAAGTCAACTCTTGATTGTCTTTTCCTTAAACTGTGAAGGCTCAGCTCTTTTAATCTTTCCTCATAATTCAACCCCTGTAGCCCAGGAATCAGCCTAGTTGCTCTTCTCTGGACCTTTTCTAGCACTGCTATGTCCTTTTTGTAGCCTGGAGACCAAAACTGCACCCAGTACTCCAGATGAGGCCTCACCAGTGTGTTATAAAGGCCTGAGCAGAACCTCCTTGGCCTTGTACTCCACATATCAGGGCGCTATATAACCTGACATTCTGTTAGCCTTCTTAGTGGCTTCTGAATGCAGTCTGGAAGTCAATAACTTAGAGTCCACTGTGACTCCTAAATCCCTCTCATAAGGTGTATTTTCGATTTTCCGACCGCCCATTGTGTATTAAAACCTAACATTTTTACATCCTATGTGTGATTCTTTACATTTACTGACATTAAATTTCATCTGCCACATATCTGCCCAATCCTGTATGCTATCCAAGTCCTTCTGTAATGATACAATGGATTACAAATTATCTGCTAATCCACCTATTTTGTTATCATCTGAAAACTTAACCAGCTTGTTACTTGTATTCCTATCTAAATCATTTATATATATTAAAAATAGCAGCAGCCCTAGCATTGAGCCCTGTAGAATACCACTCTTAACATCAGCCAATTCTATTGAGGTCTCTCATACCATCACCCTGTGCTTCCTGTGTCTGAGCCAATTCTGCACCCATCTACAAACATCACCCAGAACACCCACTTCTTTTAATTTGATGCCCAAACTCTTGTGTGGCACCTTATCAAATGCTTTCTGAAAGTCCAGATAAATCATACCATATGCTCCACTTTGATAATATCCTTTTGTTGCCTCCTCATAGAATTCCATGCTGACTGTTCCTAATAACTCCTGTTTTTGTCGTGCGTTGCTCAATCTTATCCTTAATAATTCCTTCCATTAATTTTCCTGTGATGCATGTTAAGCTTACTGGCCTATAGTTGTTAGAATCTGCCCTGTCACCCTTTTTATATAATGGGATGATATTTGCCATTTTCCAGTCCTTTGGAATCTCTCCAGTGCGCAGTGACTTCCTTCCTTTGAACTGCACTTCCCAAGATTTCTTCCATTTTTGTTTCTACAAGGTTTTATTTTGATGTTTAGGGCTTTGTGCCCTCCCCTACCATAACTTATCATCTAATGGGGAGGACCGAAAGCTTTAAATTCGTCAAAAATTTTGATCTCCGGTTTTTGATGGATGTTAGCGTTTTAGGATCCCCTGATACTGAACACATTGATATCTTGATGATGTCTGTCTGTGTGTGTGTGTGTGTGTGTGTGTGTGTGTGTGTGTGCGTGCGCGCGTGTGTGTGTGTGTGTGTGTGTGTCACAGATTATTGAGGACGGTCTAGAGCTAAAACAGCTGAACAGAAAAATCCCAAACTTGAAACTTGGATGACGATGCACTGATTAGTTTTTGAGCCAAATCTTGCAAGACAAACAGGCGCTCAAGAGGAACCCTCAAATTCCGTTAATCTGCAATTAATTATGAGTTACTCTCATCAAATGCTATCGTAATGATCTGTTTTATGATCAGAAAGATCATCATCAGAGTGGTAAATGATTACTGAAATGTTATAGAATAGTTTGGGTATGTAGGGGCGCAAAGCCTACTGATGCTCTCGTCCAAATTTTTTTCTTGTCTTCTTAAGGAGTCAAGGCTAGGGTGGGGTGCTATCAGAAAAACAGGGCCTGTTAAAGCCCCCTGAGGTTTTCGTTGTGTAATTTTGGGCTATACAAGAAATAAATGGTTGTTTTGAGTAGATTGTGGACTTATATTCCAGTACAAACTTTAAAGGCTGTTTCTCCGCTAGTCTCATCCTCTGCGGCAAATTCCCCTGTCTGCCATACTAGATCTAGCTAGCTGGCACTCATCTGGTTAATAGAGGATGACTACAGTACACACTGAGGCACTTTCCCACATTATCACTGCCGACATTTCATATGAAATGTTAATGTCATCTAATCCAAAAGCATGTATCCCGCAGGGCGATTGCTACAGCAAACTTTTACATGCATTCCAAAGCATTACCTTCATGGCAAAGTGGGCCATTAACTGGGCCCTCAAAAGCTTGCCACTCTCTTAGCGTTATCAGTCCTCGTTTGTAGTGCTGCTGCTAATGTGCTCATCTCATGCCGGCTTGGAAACTGACAAAGGTAGGCACGCCAGCATCTGAAGTGGGGATTTCCTCCTGCAGGCAGCCTTTATAGATCCCAGCTCCTTCGGCCTGGGTCTCCAAGGACTATTTCAATCCATATTCATTTCCTTTCTGGCAGTTATGCGGCTGTGTATGAACTGCACTATTTCACTTTTAATCTGTCAGTAATTTAGTAATGTGTAAACTAATTATGCATGGATATTAATGTAATTGGTTCTGGGACCTGTAAAATCAATGCATTTGCAAAGACTGTATTAAATTCAATTGAGTTATTATAATCATGTGTCAAACGCTGATTGTATTATGAAACTAAAAAGTACATGTCAGCCGCAGGTCAATACGGAAGGCTCCCAGCCTGACAAAAATCCATGCTGCTGCATTTAAACATTCAATAGTCTACTGTACAAGTGTTTTCATTCCCTTTCTGCCAATTTCCTTGTGATGGCCTTCTCTAATGAAAGAGGCTCCTGTGAGGTGATGGGGCCATGCGTTACATGCACCCCGTGACTCCTAGACGTTTGGTATGAATTTCTGATAGTGAGCAATGTTATAATTCAAAAGTGATCTGCTTCTCTTACATACACATATGTGTTTGACAGCCATAAGGCTGATAGTTATTAATCTAATAAAGAAGCAAGAAAGTTTGTCTGTCCGATGTTCCTCACAACGTAATCACCAAGTGAGAGGAAGAGAAAATACCGCATATGCTCGCGTATAAGTTGGGTCCTGAAACCTGAAAAATCGATCATAAAATCAGACCCCGACTTATATGCCCGTTCAAAAATGCGACACTTAATTTTTTTTTTTTTTTTTTTACATTTTCATGCCTCCTCCAATCTCAGACACATTGAATTCTGTTGCAGCAGCGTAGTTACCAATTTCTTTCGCCACTTCAATGACTTTTTATTTAAAACCAGCTTCATATTTTCTTCTGATCGAACGCTCCATCGTAGATAAGGAATGCTCTTATGATAAAGGTGCATGAGGGTGTGAGATACAAAAAACACAAATCAGTGCAAACGTCGCTTCGGAATAGTTCAAGTATTACTGTGTGGTCACGTAGGCACAGTACATAGGAAAAAAAGGCCGCCTGCTCTGTGGTTACTCTGTCAGGTGGGCATTAGCATATCGTAATCTCTTAGACCAATGGTGTGAGTTTTCCACATTTGACTTATATGACCAACATTATAAAATACCAGAAATTATACAGTAAAATCAAGGCCTGACTTATCCGCAGGAGAACTTAAACACGAGTATATATGGTATCCAAAAGCTACAGTTTTGGTGATTAATAAAAACATTTTAGTGTTTGAACATGATTCAAAAAATCGGGAGTGGTCTCCCCTCGATTTTCTCGTATAGTCAGATATGGGGATGGATATTTGAGGAGTAAACCGCAAGACAATGATTATATTTTTTTATATTATGTACATTGAAGAACCATCAACAACAAATCAAATTAATAATATATTGAACAATTATTATAAAGTTGAATAAATTGAACTCTACAGCTGCATGAGTAAAAAATAACCACTTCCAGTTAACAGAAATAGCTCAAAACTTGATAGGAATCTACGTTTTGTACCTAATACTTGTGCGCAAAATTTGGTTGACCTAAGTGAAAGTGTACTCAGGTGATCGTATTTACACTCACACTCACACACGCACACACACACACACACAGAGTGGTATTTTCGGACTCAAGGAGGTCTAAAACATTGAGATTCATCAAAATCTTGAAATCGAATTTTTGGACGATTACAATACTTTCCCTACAAGAAAGTTAATCGGACACAGGGAGGTCTAAAACGTTGAGTTTCGTCATAATCTAGAAATCAAATTTTTGGACAATTACAGTACTTTACCTATGAGAAAGTAAATCGACACAGGGAGGTCTAAAACGTCGAGATTTGTCAAAATCTTGAAATCAAATTTTTTGGAAGATTACAATACTTTCCCTATACTTTGTATACAAGAAAGTAAAAATTAAGGAAAACCCTAAAACCGTAAATTCTAATTTAATTGGGAAAAAAAATGATAGGTTGTGAGAAATGTGGCAACACTGTCATGCCATCCACACACGATCGAAGTTACTATTCTAAATGGAATTGGAAAGGGAAAGGATGTTTTCATTCCATGTATACCAATGATTTTCAGCTGTAATGACCGACCCCTTACCCAGACTGGCCACTACACTACCAAGACTATTCGTTGGGTCACCTGAGGCTTCTTGCTCTAATAACAAGCCGTACTCCTTACAAGTTGTCTTACTTTTCCTGACACAATGAAATAACCAGAAAACAGTAAACAGATATGTAAAATGACACACAGATATATTGTAAATTGAAAAGAGAAACAAATATTCAATAATATAGAGATGTGTACACAAAATACCACTATCCCAAAAACACCAGAGACTAATTACTATAACAACACAAATGTACAAATATTTACATTGAATCCTCCCTTGCCCCTAAACAATAAACAAAAGCACGTTACACAAATACAAACACAGATTAGTTAAACACAGCAATTGAAAATGTGGTGAAAAATGAGTCCAAAATAAAGTACATTGATACTGACTGTAGTATTATTGTGCTCCTTCCCAAAAACAAAACGACCTCACTGTGAAAAGGCCTGGCAATGGCTGGTATGAATCCGAACCCCGGGGTTTCTTGGCTCTGGCTGTCGTTATGTTGAATCGGCTTTAGAAAAGCAAGCAGTGGAAGGATGCAATAAACGTCAGTGATGAGTTTGTAAATGATCGGGTAAATTGTCTTCTTTTCGCTCCTCGATTTCTCTCTCTCTTTCTCCTCTTCTCTCCCTTTGCCTTTCACTCCTCTTTTTTAAATACGCAATGTCCCGGATGTATCTAGTGAGTTTAGCAGGTGATTTCCGTCTCGGGGCTGCAGTCTCTCTCCACCATCCTTCCCTCCTTCACTTATAGGAACAACATTCACTGACGCACATTTAACGTACAGTAAACGGGACGATGAAACAAAATGCACTCAGCACAAACATAGAACATACTATTATTATGTAGCCCCGCTACACAGGAAACTCTCTTTTGAATTCAAACCACTTCAATTTCCAGTACATCTAGCATTTGTGATATCCATAAGTAAAGCGTAAGGACGATCACTTAAAGTTACTGGAGTTTACCTCAAAGAACCTTGTTGTTCACACGGCCAGCTATACATCTGCTGTTCCAGGGTAGTATCAGGAAAGAATTTATATGTTCTTACTCCTAATGGTGAAACAAAAAACTTTGTGTCTCATAAGGGACACTTAATCCGTTATTCATTAATAATGGTAGTTTGACATTTGAACAATATTCGAATAATAAATGAATTTCCAAATCATAAATGGCTTTTGATGGGCACTATCTCCCCCAAACGTCTACTTGGCAGGTCCCTGGGTTGCAGCTACAACTCGGATTCCCACAGGACTCTATGGGAATTGGTATTTGTTGTCTCAGCACTGTTGGGTGTCAGGGGTGACACCAGGGGGAGTGTCACCTGCAGGAGTTGCTATTTAGGGTTTCTGCCTTACCTGGAAGTGCTCCCAGGTCACAGTTATGTGGCACCAGAAGTACTCCCGGGAGGAACGTAGCTCACCAGGAGGAGTAATGGTGGAAGGAGACAGAGAGTGAAGAAAGACAGCATTGTGTGCTTGGACTGTGTTTTACTGGGCTGTGCACTGCAGGTGGGAAACGCTTGAATAATAAAGCCTTGTGCTGTGCTGCACTTGTGTCTGTGCCTGGTGGTCACAGAAGTGAATGTCAAAGTGATAACAGATCTTGGCAAAGTGGTCTAAATGAATAAAAATAAAACACAAAATAAAAGTACTCACCCCTTGTTCATGTTCATGGCTTTCACAATTTTTTTTTTCATCAGTCCAAACGAGAAAAGCAAAAATATGCTTGTTGGATCAACAAGTGGTTTATGTGCCACGCTTTTCCGTCCTGGAGCCAAATGCTTATGAAGGGGCCAGTTCTTTTTTAATGCAATGAATCTCTTGTCAGAGTTTGAGCAGGAAAAATGGTAGTATGCAATGAATCTCAGTCAGTGTTTAACAGATGCACCTTTAGCAGACATGGCATTCTTGAGTCTGTGTTCACAGGTCTCTATTAGTTTTGCACATCTCCATACTGCCATATTTCATCATTCTTCTTTGCAAAGCTTCTCAAGCTCTGACAGGTGTCATGGACACTCCAGGACATTCACATTGATGTTTTTAAGCCATTGTCGTGTCGCTTTGGCTTCATGCGTAGGGTTGTTGACTTACTTGAAAACAGATCTCCCAAAGGTGTAGGGTTTTCTTTGTAGATTGCATCAGGTTTTCCACCAGGATTCCCAAGTATTTTGCTACCTTTAGTATGCCTCTCAACTTTGTCCAGCCTTCCAGGGCCTGCTGCAGAGAAGCATTTCCCACAGCCTGGTGCTGCCACCACGATGATGCACGGTGAGTGTGATGTGTTTTTGATGATGTGCAGTGTTGGACTTGTGCCATACGTGCTGTTTAGTCTGATAGCCAAAAGGCTCAATTATGGCCTCATCAGACTAAGAACCTTCTTCCGGCCGACTTTGGAGTTTATATTCCTTCTGGCAAACTCTTGTACAGATTTTTTTTTTCACAGTGGCTTTGTCTTTGCCATTCTCTCATAAAGCTGAGACTGGTGAAGCACCTGGACGACAGTTGTTGTCTGTACAGTCTCTCTGGTCTCAGCCACTGTCACTTATACGTCCTTCAGAGTTCTCAGAGGTGCCTGGAAGCCTCCCTTACTCATCTTGTCTTCAGTTTTTGTGGACAGCCTGCTCTTGACAGATTTACAGCTGCTCCGTACTCCTTCCATTTCTTAATGACTGATTTAACTGTTGAGGCGTATGGCCGGGGCCCTTGCCTGGACCAGGGGAGGGAGCAAATATAGAGCATTACCTCCCTCAGAGCGCTAGGTGGCAGCCCCCCTGGGTTGCAGCGGTGCCTCGGATCCCGCAGGGCTCCATGGGAGTTGGAGTTTGGTGTAACCCTGTTGGGTTCTGTGGGCACCGCCAGGGGGTGCTGCTGCTGAGCTCGTAACCCGGAAGTGCTGACCGATGTAGGTCAACGAGCACCTGGAGCACTTCCGGGTGCCTTATTAAAGAAGCCAGAGCCGGGAGGAGGTGGACAAAGCTTGCTGGACAAGGAGAGGAGGCAAAGACAAGGAGAAAGGAAGAAGTAGTAAAGTGTGCTTTGTGTTTGTGACTGTGCCGTACACATGGGAAAAGGGGGTGGAGGCGTTTCCCACGGAAAAAAGAGGCAAATAAAAAACGTGTGTGTTGCTCTTTTGTCCCTTGTCTGTCGGGGTCGGGATGGCTAAGGCGCCCCCTGGTGGTTCACACTGTACTACATATTTAGTGACTTGGATATTCTCTTGTCTCCATCCCCTGGCTTGTGATTTTCAAACCCCTTTTCACCGAGTTGCTTTGAGTGTTGTTTTGTCTTTGTTGTGTCGGTTAGCCCTCCACACTGACTCCCCACCAGTTAGCCCTTACATACACTATATTGCCAAAAGTATTGGACCCCCCTCCAAATTGTTGAATTCAGGTGTTCCATTCACTTCCATGGCCACATGTGTATAAACTCAAGCACCTAGGCATGCAGACAGCTTCTACAAACATTTGTGAAAGAATGGGTCACTCTCAGGAGTTCAGTCAATTCAAGCGTGGTACCGTGATGAGAAGTCCATTCATGAAATTTCATCTCCACTAAATATTCCACTGTCAACTGTTAGTGGTATTATAACAAAGCAGAAGCAATTGGGAACAACAGCAACTTAACCACGTAAAATCACAGAGCGGGGACAGCACATGCTGAGGTGTGCAAAAGTCGCCAGCCTTCTGCAGAGTCAATAGCTACAGACCTCCAAAAGGTCAAGAACATTGTAGCGTAGAGAGAGAGCTTCATGGAATGAACTTCCATGGCCAAGCAGCTCCATCCAGGCCTTACATCACTTAAGTGCAATGCAAATCATCGGATGCAGTGGTCTAAAGCCCACCACCACTGGACTCTGGAGCAGTGCAGACGTGTCCCCAAGAGTGACAAATCACACAATCCGATGGACGAGTCTGGGTTTGGCGTTTGCCAGGAGAACGGTACTTGCCTGACTGCATTGTGCTAAGTGTAAATCTTGGTAGATGGGGGGATTATGATGTGGGGTTGTTTTTCAGGGGTTGGGCTTGACCCCTTGGTTCCAGTGAAAGAAACTATTAATGCTTCAGTATACCAAGCCATTTTGGACCATTTCATGCTCCCAACTTTGTGGAGGGCGCCTTCCTGTTCTAACATGACTGCACACCACTGCACAAATCAAGGTCTATAAAGAAATGGATGAGCGAGTTTGGTGTGGAGGAACTTGACTGGCCTGCACAGAGCCCTGATCTCAACCCGATAGTACACCTTTGGGATGA
The DNA here is from genome assembly GCF_900747795.2 of Erpetoichthys calabaricus. Lineage (NCBI taxonomy): Eukaryota > Metazoa > Chordata > Cladistia > Polypteriformes > Polypteridae > Erpetoichthys > Erpetoichthys calabaricus. Next base: position 34,640,819 of record NC_041402.2, read on the forward strand.
ATTAGAGCGGAGAGTGCAAGCGAGCCAGGCCTTCTCGTCCAACATCAGTGCCTGACCTCACAAATGCTCTCCTGGAAGAATGGTCCAAAATTCCCATAAATACACTCCTACACATTGTGGAAAGCCTTCCCAGAAGAGTTGAAGCTGTTATAGCTGCAAAGGGTGGGCCAAAGGTCTATGTATCAAGAATGTTTTGTCATTAAAGTTCATGTGTGTTTAAAGGCAGGTGTCCCAATACTTTGGCAATATTGTGGATATACAGGTGCATTTAGGCTACAACTGAAAACCCAGACAGCTATTCCCCAGTGCACTGATTCCTAAGCTTCAAAAACCAAATAGCTTTTCCAGTGATGAGTGTCATATTAAAGGGGCCGAACACTTTTGCCATCGGTCATTTTGTGTTTTAGATTTGTGATGACCACTTTACAGAGATGCAGAGGTATTTTCCTGTTGGTCACTATCGACAAAGTCAAAATAAATCAACCAAGATTCAATGTTGTAAAACAATAAAGTGTGAGAACTTCCTGAATACTTTTATAGATCCTGTAGTTGAATGACTGAAGCATATTAAGGAGATGTGAGGACACCTCAGCGGGTATTGAACTTGTGAGGATCTGAATGTCACTTCATTGTAAAAGTAGACTCTGAGTTGGTGGATCTGATGAAGGTCTCAATGGCACCTAAGCTGATGGTGGACTGATGAGTCTCCTGAAGATCTGAATGTCACTTCATTGTAAAAGTAGACTCTGAGTTGGTGGATTTGATGAAGATCTGAGTGCCACCTCAGTAGATGGTGGACAGTTGAGTTCATGATGATCCTTGTGTCTCTTCATTGTAAAAGTAGGCATTTGGAGTGAATGATCTGATGAAGATCTCAATGGCACCTAAGCAGATGTTGGACTGATACGTCTCATGATGATCTGAATGTGACTTCATTGTAAAAGTAGACATTGGGGTGGATGATCTGATAAAGATCTGAGTGCCACCTCAGTAGATGGTGGACAGGTGAGTCTCATGATGATCTGAATGTCACTTCATTGTAAAAGTAGACTCTGATTTGGTGGATCTGATGAAGGTCTCAATGGCACCTAAGCAGATGGTGGAGTGATGAGTCTCGTGAAGATCTGAATGTCACTTCATTGTAAAAGTAGACATTGGGGTGGATGATCTGATGAAGATCTGAGTGCCAAATCAGTAGATGGTGGACATTTGAGTCTCATGATGATCCGTGTGTCACTTCAGTGTAGAATTAGACACGGCTTGAAGATCTCACCATCAATTAAGTAGATACTGTATTGGACCTACTGGTCTCGTGATGATATGCATATCACCTCACTTCACAAACCAGGATGAGTACACAAGTAAAAGATCTCAAGAAAACAGGGACAGGACTGAATGTGCTCATGAAGTGTTGTGTCCTTTTATAGGGACATGAGTATCAGCTCAGTGATTTTGAGGTTGGGAGCATGCACCTGATTACAGTGCGTTGCTGTACCCAACACATGACGAACCACCCAGATTGAGATCTGAGTGCAGCTGTGCAGTGGGTGACACCTTGGCACCACACTGGAACAGTGTGAGGTTTTTTATGGTGGCTGGAGTGCCAATCCTGCCACCGATCTCCAAGTGTTCCCTGTAAGTTGGAGGACCTGCTTGCAGGGCTGGATGCATGTTAACATCATACTCAGGATGGAGTAATTGCAGGTTAAGGTCATTGTGGAAGGGCCTAACGAAGTGGAGTCACATCCAGCGTTTTTACAGGATTCAAACTGGCAACTTCCTGATTGCCAGCGCAGATCCCCAGCCTCAGAGCCACCACTCAGTGTTATTGGCTGGTACGCTATTTGGGAGAGGTGAGTAACATCTTAGAAGTTGCTGGACAGTTGGCTGTCCTAGAGATCTGTGAGGTCAGTTCACTGTATAAGAAGACACTGGGCTAGAGATGTTGGACTGATGGTTCTCATGCCTTTCTTTATTGGAGTCCATACTGACCTAAGTGTATTTTGAGTGGGCTGAGAGTTTCCTACCTAGGTAGAAAGAGAAATGATTTGAAAGACACCATATCACAGACAGACAGATAAACATAAACAGTCAAACCAAAAGGCCAAAGCCACTAGTTTCTCTGTTTATACTGCTGGCACCATCAGCTTCATAATCTGGGGGCCCCGCCTCCTTGGGCTCACTTTGACTTGTAGAGTCCACTGTGATTCAGAGTTGTATTACAGTAAGGGGGTGAATTCTGTTTATAGGCACCACATCTAGACCGGCTTCACTCTCACTTCTGTGTTAAACACCAATCGATTGTTTTACTTGAACATCCCTTCAGGGTCACACAGCGAGTCAGGAGTGAGACCCGAATGGCAGTTTTCTGGTATCTCGGCCATTTGTTTGCCACGTATTTCTTTTTGGTTTCAGGGTATCAAGTGTGATGTGAGATTTCAGAGTTCAAATACTGAGGCCCGTAGTAATAAAAGGTTGCGCTTTGAATATTTTGAGTTTTTAATTTCAATCCATATTCTCCTCTGCATCCACGGTTTCTTGTGCTTTAGAGCTGCTTTGGCTCAGTGCCTATAGGCCCTCTTCTTATGTGCCCTTATCTGAGTGGGCCACCTCTAGGGTGCCATCCTGTGAAAGGTCATCCTTTGCCGTGCCTCGGCAGTACTGACTGCTGATCTAACGGTGGCAGTGCCCCCCCACCCTGGTCCTTACTTGACTCCCACTAGGGCAGCTCAAACGGCGCTCCTCTGGTAGCAATTACATCTGCCATAACAGGCAGGCCGTGGTGATTGATAACCCCTCCACACGATGTTTAAGAAACAAGGCCCAGCCTCCTACTCATCATTTCTACTTCAGCTAAAACAAATAAATAAATCAGCGCCGCTCCTGTCATGCGTGCTCTTCTCCATGCTGCATATATTTACAGTTTATTTCGGCGGTGGAGCTGATCCAGATGACTCTCCTGTTTTGTTTTATGAGCTGAGATGAGCCACTTTAGGCGACTCGAGAAGAAAAGCACCCAATTCAGATCGCCTGGCACAAGTGGCGGCAGCTTGCAGATTTCATGAATTTGGCTGCTGTCACACGTGGGGACGGTTAAGTGAGCAAGTGAAGGCGCCTCAGCAGTAGTGGGGCCTATACAGTGGAGACCCCTGTCGGCTTTAGGGTCGCATCTCCCTCACTATTTCCATCTTGTAATCTTATAGAGCACACTGATCATAAGGCCTTGTATCTTATGTGCCGTACACAGCTGTCAATTCATACCACCAATAAAATAAATAAACTAATAGATCGGTAATGTAGACGGGGCCTTCTGATGAGGTCAGCAAATTAGCCCGAATTAACTGGTCATCCTAAGGGATACCTGCAGTGATGGAGACAGTGCCTGTCATCATAGCAGCATTCCGATAAAGTGGAGAAAGGGGGGTCCAGCAGCTCAATTCAGGGGAGCCCTCAGTGGCAGCACCCTTCTAGACCAAGTGCAATACTCCCTCATTTTCTTTACAATACAATACAATGTATTTCTTGTATAGCCTAAATTCAAACAAGAAGTACCACAATGGGCTTTAACAAGCCCTACCGTTTTGACAGCCCCCCAGCCTTGACTCTCTAAGAAGGCAAGGAAAAACTCCCCAAAAAAACCCTAGTAGTGAAAAAAAATGGAGGAAACCTTGGGAAAGGTTTTCTTTCTGTCCAAGGATAGGACTCCAGCAGGTCATTTTTGATTGCAGTTCCATCGGGACACCCAAGTGAGATGCCAGCACCCAGCCACTCGCACATGTCAGGGCCGGCATGCCAACAGGTTCTCAGGTGATTTCGTCCATTTTCCTTGTCCTGTCAGGAGAGCCGCTTCATGGCTGTGCAGTCATTAGGGTCCGAGGGTGGGGATCAGGGGCTTTTTTTTGCGACAATCAGCTTTTATCCTAATAATAAAATCTCCTTCATAATGAAGCCCATTGCTTATGCAGGAAGAAAACCAAAGTGGGAGAGGGGGCTTTGCTTTCTTGCAGCTGCTGAATACATTTCCATATCACAATATCGCTGCTGGAGAAAAGAGAATTTCAAGCAAACAACGACAGAGCAGATGTTCTGATAAATTATTCTAATGAAGCCACGTCGCAAGGAGGAGAACAAAGAGTGGCGTGCACGCTGGTATTGCAGAGCGGCCCTCAGCACCACGATGGACAGGGAGACGAGCAGCTGTCTGTCTGTCCGTCTCTCTGTCCGTCTGCTCGCACTCCCTCACCTCCTCTCAATATCTTCGGCCTTAAAGTCTTGAGGCAGCTAGTCTGACATTATCTGGGGACAGCGCAGTGGCTGTCATGGACTGGCCAGGGCTCAAAACACAGCAAGAAGACACACAGGCAGTGGGCTGCTAAATGACCCTTGATTGTTTCTCAAAAGTAGGATGAAGAGGAGGACTATGGATTTATAGGAGGCCGAGAGTTAACAGCAGAGGGGAGACTAGGAGAGAAAAAGAGGAGTAAAAAGGAAATGAGAGGGAAGCAGAAGGAAGGAGCTGAGACCACAGGGTAGGAGGGCAGATAGAAAGGAAGAAGAGGAAGGAGGGTATGGTGCACAGGGTGCTGAGGGACATGCAGGAGTGATGGAAGGGAGTGCACTCAGATGAAGAGGAGTAAGAAGAGGTGATAGAGCGCAAGGAAGTGATTGAGCAAAACTTACACTGAGCAGGAGAAGGAGTGGAGTACAGCAAAGAGTGAGAGGAGAAAAGGGAACAGCAAAAGCAAGTCAGTGCACTCAAAGGAGTCAGAGGAGGAGGAGGAAGTCAGGAGCATTCGCTGATACCACATTACCACACCCACCATGCGACCCGAGTGCGGCGGGTGACACCTCAGCACCACACTGGGACAGCGTGAGGCTTTTTAAAAGTGCCAATCCTGCCACCAACCCCCAAGTTTTACCTGTCAATTGGAGGGATGGAGAATTGAAAAATAATAGGAGAGCAAATGAAAAGGAATAAGAGGAGTGGCGGAACACAAGAGATGAGTTAATAGAAGAGGAGGGGGAAGAGCAAAAACAAGACAGTGCACTCCACTTAAAAGAGAGTAGCATAGGGACATGCGGGATAGCCAAGAGTGACAGAGGGTACAAAGGGGGGGGCATTCATCTTCAGGGAGAAATAAGGATATGAATAGGAGTAACCGGGGCCACAATGACGTGATGAAGAAGCAAGTGTGGTGGAGGACAGAAGGCCAGAGCAAAAACAGGGCAGTGCACTCCACTTAAAAGAGAGTAGCATAGGGACATGCGGGATAGCCAAGAGTGACAGAGGGTACAAAAGGGGGGGGGGGGGCATTCATCTTCAGGGAGAAATATGGATATGAATAGGAGTAACCGGGGCCACAACGACGTGATGAAGAAGCAAGTGTGGTGGAGGACAGAAGGCCAGAGCAAAAACAGGGCAGTGCACTCCAATGAAAAAGTAGTGAGTGGAGGGAATTGAGCATACCACAAAAATAAGAAGGAATTAGAGGAGTGGCGGAACCCTAAAGGAGAATCAAGAGTGACATACGAGGACAATAGGGAAGAGCAGACACAAGGATGAAGAGGAGCAAGAGGAGGACGTGAAGCATAAGGAAGTGAGGGAAAAGCAAGAGTGATAGAGCAAAGCAAATGGAAAAAAAGATTAGTGGCAGAGCATAAAGAAATGAATGATACGAGGACAAAAGGGAAGAGCAAAAACAAGGTAGTGCACTCAAATGAAAAGGAGTAAGAGAAGAAAGTGGATCCTAAAGAAGTAAGGGACAAGCAAGAAAAACAAGAAGGAGGAAATAGAAATATGAGTAAGAGGAGTGATGGAGCACAAGGGGGGAGATGAAAATGAAGGGAAGGGGTGGAGCAGAAGAAAGTGATGAGAAGCAAGAGTGATAGAGCAGAACAAATAAAATAAAGATGAGCAGTAGAGCATAAAGAAGTGAGGGAAAAGCAAGAGTAACAGAAGCAAGGAATAAACTGCAATTCAATGAAATAAGAGGAGGAGGAGAAAGAAGAAACTAAAATGAGTAAGAGAAGGGATGGAGCACAAGGAAATCAGGCGCAGCCAGGAATGAGAGAGGGGGGATCAAAAACAAGGGAGGGCATTCAAACGAGAAGGAGTAGAACACAAGGAGATCAAACCCAATGTCTGAATAAAGGTACTGTAGAAAAATAAAAATAAGAAAAGGGAAGAGATAGAAAGAAATATGAGGAAAGGATGAAGCAAACGGAAATGAGAGAAGGACAAGGGCCAAAGGCATAGGAGTGAGTGTTAGTATCAAGAGTCATACATCATATAAACAGAAGATAGTGAGAGGAAGATACACAGAGGTGGGCAGGGCGGGGGATATGAGGAAGAAAAAAGGCTGATGAGGAGAAGGAAGTAAAACAGCAAAAGGTAGATGATGGGAAAGTAAACAGGAAAGCCCATGAGACAAAAATGAGCAGAGGAGAACAATAGGAGAGCGGGAGGTGGAAAACGAAAGGGGCAACAGAGAAACAAACGCCGCAAAAAACCATGAGAGTGAAGCAGTATGAAGAGAAGAAACACACAAACAACAACACAGAAATTAGAAAGCAAATCAAGAGAAGAGGAGGAGTAAAGGGAAAGACAAAGTAAGAGGAGCAAGGGAAGAAGTGAGAATGACAGCACGAGGGAAAAGAGGTGAAGGGAAAACAAGTGTGAGGGGAGCAAGAGGAACAATCTGTTAGAGGAGAATCGTATGGGGGATAGGGAATCTAATAACAAGTCCAATAAAAAAAAAAGGGAAACGGATTAGAGGACTATAAAGAGATGAGAAAAATGGAAATACAAAAATGGGGCGAACAGGGCAAGATTAGAGCGAAACAAGGAATCATCAAGATGGGAGGGACGGGTGCTGAGAAATGAGGGAAGAGGAGTCAGAAAAAAGAAAAATACGGGAAGGAAGCAGTGGCAGAAGGTTTGGTGAGGAGGTGCGGGGCATGAGGTGAAGAGGATGCACAAAGTAAAAGGGATGGAATATGGAGGGGGACGCTAGGAGCAGGTAAGGAGGTCCGGGGCTCAGTCAGCTACTGTGACTTCTTTAGCCCCTGATGACTTGAGGTTAAGCTATGTAGTGAGCCGAGTGCTGGCTTTGGGGGGGGGGGGTCGGGGGGGGGGGTCTGGGGATTTTTTTATTCTGGTGGCCAAAGTGGCACAAGCACAGAGCAGCTGCCAGTGGGGCAAAGCGTATCTCAGAGGTGTGAGTGGCTAGCGGGCCAGGCGTGTCCCTTTGTGCCATCGATCTGATCCAGAGGCTAAGCCGACACCGTTGAGGCCGCAAAAGTAGAACTGTACTTTATTGATTGATGGCGGAGGGCCGCTTAATATTATTTATTGCGGCAAGACTCTGAAAGTAACGGCCCTGGTAATACGTGGTAATTGATGGCAAGTGAGGCACAGCTTCCCCCGCTGACCCCGCCGCTCTGAAAGTCAGATGGATTACAGCTAACGCAATTATGATTGATATTATCAAATTACATAATCTGCAACACAGGAGAGCGGCCTTCTCAAGTGCAAGCATTGATTTTTGATTAGGCTGCTCGTCAGCACCGTTTAGGGCGAGCGCTGAGCGGAGAATTTGGTGAACAGCCAGAAATGTAACGCATCATAAAAAGAAAATTAATTCGCCTTCCTGCCGTGTGCCACAAGGTCCACCTCCATCATGTGAGGCCTTCCTCAGGCTGCCCATCTCACTACCACCGTGTTGCCCAACCTTCTTATGAGATCACTGGCAAATGATCCAGTTATTCGCTTCAGCACCACACTCACCTCATTGGACCTCCTCACATCCATCTCACTATCGCCATCTTACCCCGTAGCCACCAAAGTCTTGTCCATTGTGAGGTAACCTGACGTAGGGTGCTAGTGTTGCAAATTCTTTACGTCTGTAGAAGTGAAGCTCTCCACACTCCAAGCTCAGTCTGTTTCAAATGTGTGGCACACTCTGTGGTTTTTGGTTTGCTCATCTTGATGCTTATTGGCAGATTTCAAACACAACTGCCTAGGTTGTGGTCTGCAGACCAGTCCCTATGTGGGTGGGCACCTAGAAAAAATCATTAGGAACCAAGGCCCCCACCCTATGCCACTTCATCTACTGAAGGTTTCCCCTTTCATAGTCACATCTTCTCCTTCTGTCCTTCTACCAGGGCACTCCCTCAGTCAGTCAAGGTCTTGTTAGTTAACATATTACATAAAATTACTGGTCTCCTCTACCTGAGAGAAATTTATAAATTCATAATTTGTTTTTGAGTTTATGTGACCCTCTTGGAATTTCCAAGAAGTCCATCACCATCTTAGGACTGATGGGTCACTTCATGAGACCAGCTACAGATCAGCACAGTGAAATCAACACTCATCGCACCGGACCTCCTCATCCTCATCTCCTATTACTCATCTTATGTAATGCAATTACCAAATAATCCAGTCATATGCTCACATCATCACAAACACATGCATTTTTATTAAAATATTGTTAGATAAGTCACTCACCACCCCTCATTCCACCAGGCACGAGTCCATCTCAGTAACAGCTCATCCAATGGCCGACATTGCGCTTCACGTAACTTCAACAAACACGTATACTGAGATTAAAAGTGAAAGAAAAGTGAGGGAAAACATTATCCAGTCTTCAGGTTAAATGCTTGGTCACATCTGATCATGTTCTGTGTTAGTTCACGGTGAAGTGATTTATTTAACAGTATCTCAGTAATAATCCACATGTTTTAGAGTGTATGAGCCTGTGACTGGAAGACATGAGTGTTTTTTCACGGACGTTTTTGAAATTGTTCATCCAGCATTGGTCACCATAGTCACCTGTTATATCAGAAACCTTTGTTATCTCCATTAGCCATTAAAACAGCATTTCTCAACCTTTAAGTATTTGCGACCCGAGTTTTCATAACAGTTTTAATCGCGCCCCCCCTAATGTTTTTTTGAAAGGAGCCCACTAATACCAATTTGTTCTTTTTTAATTAATGATATATCATAGATGCATAGTTTATTATACCTACTTAACTTTTATCAACATTTATCTAACTCTATATTTATTTTCCTAGTATTAGAATGTAGTTTAAGTTAATTTGTTTTGGTTTCAATAGATGTATTTTTCATATTTTTGATTCTTTTTTTCACATCTTCGCGCCCCCCCCCCCCCCCCCCCCCAGGGGGGCCCGCCCCACAGATTGAGAACCACTGCATTAAAACATGAGATTCCAAATTTTTCTTGGCCATCACTACAAAACATGGGGTAAGTAACGTATCGGTTTTGGGTGAAGAATTCCCTCACCCTAAAACCCCCAAGTCCAACATGTAGGGCTGTGAGATTAGCTAGTAGTTCAGATTACGATTTAAAATGCAGTCAAACATAAGAGAGAGTAGATTATAATTTTGGGATGCTATGTGTACGTACCTGCAGATCCATCTGCCACCTTCCATCCATTTACTTTGCATTACACCACAGTGGATCCCATACTATACTATACTATATATGTACTATATAGTTTTATTTTTGAATTTGTTCATGTAGGTAGCCAATTAATATCCAGTGCATTACTGTGTTCAGTGTATTCGAGACGTTTTCCACCATTCCTTGTATAATACGATCTCCATTCTGCCATCCCTGCCCAAGCCTCTAGAACGCAATGCCCATAGACAGGTCTCTTCATTTCTCTCTGATGTTAATCTGCTAGATCAACTTCCTCCACTCTACTGAGACCGTACCACTCTCAGTCACTAATGCTCTTAGACCTGCTCGCGCTGCTTCTCTCTCCTTGGTCCCGATCCTCCTTGACCTTTCATCAGCCTTCGATATGCTTAACCACTCTGCTTATCTCTTCCCTTCATAAACGTGGAATTTGCGGCTCTGCTTTGGACTGGTTCAAGTCCTACCTCTCAGAACCGATCCTTTTGTGTCTTCTGGTCTACCTTCTTGTCTTCTTCACCGGTGCGCCTCAACGATTAGCACACAATCCACTCCTCTTTTCTCTGTCCATTCGTTCCTTAGGCAATGTCATTTTGTCTCATGGCTTCTCCTCTATGCTTATGATACCCAGATGTTCCTCTCATTTCAATCTTACGGTCCACAAATTTCCAGTTGTTCTGTTTTTGCCATCTCTTCATGGTTGAACGATCATCACCTTAAACTTAATCTTTCAAAGTCAGTTATCTTATACTTTCCCCCTGATTCTCCTTCCTCAGATTTGTCTCTAAGCATCACCCTGAAAGATACAGTCGCCCTTTCACCTTCAGTCAGGGTCAGAAATCTTGGTGTGACTCCTCACTTTAATTCATCAAATATTTATCTTCATCACCCCAGTCCTTATGTTTATTTCACCGTAATATTCAGAGGATTCGACCCTTCCTCACTAATCATGCCACACATCTCCTGCTTCAGGTAGTGGTTCTCTCTTGGCTGCAACTCTCTCATTCTCCAGACTGGTGGTCTCTGTTCCTGGACTACTCCTCTCCTTTACTCACTCCATTGTCTTCCTGTTGTTGCAAGGGTCCAATTCAGAGCTCTTGTCTTGACCTACAGTTCTCTGAATGGTTCTGCTCCTCAATATCTCCAATCCAGATTTCTCCTTACATCCACCCGATTTTCTTCTGTTTAGGCATCTTTTGAAAGCATGTCTTTTTATTATATACTAGCAGTCCCCTGTGGCTCTGCCCACGTAGTAGTGAAACAGGACAAACTTTAAAAATCAATAAACAAACAGGTATCGCTAGCTAAGCAGAGGCAAGGTACACTCCAACACGTGGCCAGAGGTAGAGCGAATTGAACGGATGCTGGAACGTAAGTGAGGAGGGCCCACCAGGCTCCCCACTCCTGACGTCATGTTTCCCCCTCCCCTCAGCATGCAGCCTCTGTCTCGGATTAGCGTGAATATATTGCTCCTGCAAGCGAACTATGATAATTAGCGCGATGACAGAAGTCGCAAAATCAACCAAAATGTTCAAGCAAATTATAGAAAAAAATCTGATCTAAATCCGTTAATTAGTTCTCTCGTTCGCTAACTAAGCAGAAGGAAAGGTGCACTCCCCTGAGGCTGGCGTGTGATTGAGGAGGGTCCTGCCCGGCTCCCCACTCCTGACGTCACCCTTCCCCCTCCCCTCAGCCTGCAACCTCTGTCTTGGATGAGCGTGAATAAATCGCTCCTGCAAGTGAACTATGATACTTAGCATGATGACAGAACCGGAATGTTCAAGACAATTTTATAGAAAAAAACCCGATCTAAATCTGTTAAGTAGTTCTGATGTGAAAAGTGGACAGACTGGCAGTTTATATACTGTATATACTCACTTATAAGTCGGGTCTTGAACCCTGAAAAATCAATCATAAAATCAGACCCTGACTTATACGCCCGTTCAAAAATGCGACACTTATTTTTTTTTTCCATCTTCTTGCTTCCTCCAATCTCTCATCAGTTTCTTAGACGCATCGAATTTTGTTGCAGCAGCGCAGTTACCAATTTCTTTTGCTACTTCAACAACGTTTAATTTAAAGCCAACTTCTTCTGATTGAACGCTCCATCGTAGATAAGGGATGCTCTTATGATAAAGGTGTATGAGGGTGTGAGATACAAAAACGCAAAACAGTGCAAACATCACTTCAGAATAGTTTGGGTATTACCGTGTGGTCACGTAGGCACAATACATTGAAAAAAAGGCAGTGTGCGCCATGGATACTCTGTCAGGTGGGCATTAGCATATCATAATCTCTTGGACCAATATTCTGAGTTTTCTGCATTTGACTTATACGGCCGACATTATAAAATACCAGAAATTATACAGTAAAATCAAGTCCCGACTTATCTGCAGAACTTAAACACGAGTATATATGGTATATAGAGATTTTGGAGCGGCTTAGTTTTTCTCCTACAGGGTAGCTGATGTTGCACTGACAGAGTTTAAAATTCTGATGCTTGTATTCTACCTTCTGGTATAATTATGTAGTTGTTCTAATTCCCTTTTGCTCATTTTTTATTTTGTTCTCTGTTGCTTTTGACGCTTGAACCTTCATTCTTGTTGTGCTTTGTAAGTCTGCTAAACAAATAATAATAATAATAATAATAATAATAATAATAATAACCTGCTTATGAGATAGCATTCTGTCCTATTGTAAGCAGACAAAAGGCACAAGATAAAGGGTACTGGGCACCCAAAGGCAAACCCCATATATTAAGGTACGCAAAAGGCGTAAAAATGAAAATGCATTGAGACAATCTGCCTCCAAGATGGCATCAGTCCCCTTTATGAGGAATTCTGGGAGGAAGGGGCAGGCCTAGGTGATCTGACCCCTGGAAGTGACGTCAGAGTGGGAGATGTGTCAGAGGGAGAAGAGGAGTGTTATTAGACAGTGCCCCCTGGTGTCTCGGGGGTAAATCACACTTACCTAAGCCCCTATGTTGATCCCCAAGCTCACGTGTAACACTGTACTATTTCATATTATTAATAATAATAATAACAATAATAATATTATTATTACACCACATTACTTGCTTTTCTCTTATTATGCCTTCTTTTTTTATTTCTCGACCAGGAGAAGTGCTAATAACATCTTTTGTCCCCAGATATCTTCTAACATGGAATGGGGGCAAAGCTCCTAGTTAGACACTGTCTGGTGTATCCACACCCTTTTAATTGAGACCCCTGGAACTCCACAGCTGCTGTTTGGCTTAATACTGGGACTTCTAAATTGTGGCCCTCTATAGTCATCCTCCCTCAGAACTTCTGCATACGCTTCATCAGTGTCTGGAGAAGACAACAGCTAGCGCACAAAGAGGACCTCAGGTAGCAGCAGGGTTCATCCCTGCCAGCCTTTACTGGGGTTTCTCCTGGCAGAGGCTGATTGTGTGCTGAGAGATTTGGTAATCCAAGCTAAGTATAAACTTATTCTTTGCATCTTGATTGATTTGTGCTGTTGATTTGGTTATTTTGTCACCATTGCCTATTTGAAATTGGTGTATTCCCAGCAATGGACCATCTGACGGAGATACCAGTCCCACTCGACACACCTCAAATGCCTGCACTTACTTTGGGTTCCTCTTGTATGCTGCACAGTGTCTTTCCCATTAAAATGTTAGCCTACAATATCAAACTGAAGCTGCCCTCCATTTATGGAACTCGCTTTAGTGTTGTGAGTATCCAGACCTCAGGTGCAGTACTAGAACCCGAGGAGAGGAGAGGAAAGAACTGGAATGAAAGGGATTGGGGCAGAGGAGAAAAGCCACAGTCATTCAATGTTACATTTCTGTTTGGGTTTGTTCTCTGCTTTAAGTATATTGTTGGTTTTGAAGTGTAACTTTGAAGTGCTGATAGCTGGTCCCCTGCCAAAGCTCAACTTTCGAACTTCTTGGCTCTTTCACTGACTTTTGCAACCCTCAAGTCCGTAATCTTGGTGTCATTTTTGACACCTTTAGAGAAACAGATTCACTCTGTAATAAAGAGTTGCTTTTTCCAGCTTCATCTTTTAGCTATGGTCATAACATTTTTGATCTCCTAGGGATCTTGAGAAAGCTACTCATTATTTTATCTTTTCTCGGCTTGATTATTGTAACTCGTATTCTGGGATCAGCAGACCCCTGATGCGCAGGTTGCAGTCGGTTCAGATTGCTGCTGCCTGTTTTTTGGTTGGGCCAAGAAAGTTTGATTCTGTTTCTCCAATATTAGCTTCTTTATACTGGCTGCCTGTTAGTTTCAGAATTGACTTTGAAATTTTATTGCTGGTTTTTAAATCAATACATGAGTCTGCTCCAACTTATTTATCTGAAGAGCGTGTTTTACACCAGCCATCCAGAAAGCTTGGATTTAGTCTGTTGTTGTCCCTTGTACTAAGTGCAAAACTAAGGGGGACAGGGCTTTTGCAGCTGCTGCACCTCATTCTTTACCTCATTACATTAAGGAATCACCTTCGATTGAACTGTTTAACACTAGACTTAAGATGCATTTCTATTTTCTAGCTTTCAGTGACCTTCAGTGAAATTGATGGTTTTCCTACTCTTAGTCATCTTCTTTCTTTCTTTAACTCACCACTGGCTGTATTTCATTTTATTGTACTTTATTTCTATTTATTTTATGTTCATTGTATGTTTTAATGTGAAGCACTTTAGCTACAGCATTATGATGTTTTTTTTTTTTTAAATGTGCTCTATACAATACAATTTATTTCTTGTGTAGCCCAAAATGACACAAGGAGTGCTGCAGTGGGCTTTAACAGGCCCTGCCTTTTGACAACCCCCCCCCAGCCTTGACTCTCTAAGAAAATGAGGAAAAACTCCCAACTCCCTTGTAGTGAAGAAAAAATGGAAGAAACCTTGGGAAAGGCAGTTCAACGAGAGACCCCTTTCCAAGTAGTGTGTGGGTGTCAAAAAAAGGGGGTCAATACAATACAGTACACAGAACAGAACACAAGTAATCCTCAATACAATATAATGCAATAGAAATATTACAAGTACAGAGCAGGATTCAACAGTAGATGATATCACATTTGAATCTGGAGTCCGGGAGACCTCAGCCATCAATCTGCCTCCCCTATTGGCCATTCCACAGCTGAGTCAGCGCTGGGGCAGCCAATACGATGAAAGGACCCCTCTACCTGACAATTCCTGTGATCCTCCATCAGAGATGACTTTACCTTAGGCAGGCAAAACAACTTGGCAGGTGGGCAGTGGCACCAAGTGCCACATTTGAGTAAATAAATTGACATTTCTGTTATTACATATTTTTTCTTAACAATGTCATGTATTGTATATATGATTGTCAAAGCCACATTCTCTGTGTTTTGTGGGTGGAACTCTAAGAGGCGGGGCCACCATGATGTTAATGCTGAGGCACCGCATCCATCTTTATATTCAGGTAGTGGAGATGAGTTCATCAGAGGCTCATTGATTGCTGGAGGTGTAGCATCATTTTGTGAATATTCCTCTTGATTCTAGGTTTATTGGACATTTTCTTTTTCTGTTTTGTTTTGCTTTTTGGACGCAGATTTGAATTTTTTAGCCTTAGAGTTTTCCCCTTTTAGGCATACCTATTTTGCCAATTTTTTCTGTTTTACCATTTTATGCTTATTTTTTAATAATAATAATAATTTCTTCCTTTTTTAAAGATAGATTGCTTGTCTTCTCAAGCCAAAAGTTTTATGGTTTGCCTTCTTCCCTGAGTGGCATTTTAGTATATTTTAAATTAACTTTAAATCCAGTGCTCCATTTTGGACCTGTGCAGCCCTTTAAAGCCTGCCTCTTGAGTTTGGGGTCTGACTGCACTGGGTGAGGCTTATTTTGATTCAGAATGATCTGATCTGGCCTTTTAAAGTATTTTTTGCATATTACAACACCCATAGCATTTTCCTGGGATTTGGACCAGAAAGCCTATACAGACATGAGTGCCTATTAACCTCCCCACCATTAGAGCTGAGCATCACTTAGGCTGTAAAAACAGTGCTAAAAGTGTTAGTCCCGAGCGTCACTCTGACAGTTGCATAGACACATTTTGCGTAAGCGTTAAACCCAACAATTACTCCAGTCTGTAAAGTCCCAACAATGTTAATACTGAGCGTTGCTTGAGAAACGATATAGGTGTGTCTTGCGTAAGCGTCAGGCCTGAGTGTTACCTGGGAAATGGTGCAGACACATCTTGTCTTCGCCTCATAATGGTGTCTCATAAGAAATGTTTTTCCAGTAGCCCAGGTTTTGCACACTCTTGACAGTGATGATGAAATGAATCTGTCTTCAGGCAGTGAAATTGAAACGGACAGTGAAATCGAAAGTGATTTTTATCGAATCTGCAAGTGATGCTCATGTGTTGTGTGCTGTTCAAAAGCTAATCAGTCAGGAAAGAAAATCTGCAAGGAATCACGTTACTATTGTCCTGACTGTGATGTTGGATTGTGTATTTCACTGTGCTTCAAGAAATAGCACAAAAATGACACATTTTGACAGAATATATATGGTATTAGCATTTATTTTAGTATTATTATTCATTATTACTATGTGTATCATTATTACGCTTTCTACACTTCTGACTTTGTACTTTTAGTAAAGTAGAAAGATCAGAATTAATAAATGTGTAATTTTTCAAGCCAAAAATGCAATGATTTTTACATGTTTTTTCGAAAAAAAATATGAAGAAATTCAGACTCACGATGAGAGTGTTATGTTTCAGTCAGTGTTTGTTCCCTGGCTTGTGTACGTTGTCCCTTTTTTGTCATTTCTCTTGATTTTGAATTATTATTTGTTTATGGTTTGTGTCGTTTAAATATTTACTTAGTGCTTGTTTATTGTGCATGTGTCTCATGACTACATTCCTTGTGTTTTGTGGGTGAAACCCAAGAGGCGGAGCCACTGTGACATCACTACCATGGGACCACCCCCAGTCTTCTTATTTCTGGTCCCTCAGAGATCACTAAGAGTTATGGAGTGTAGTTTGTTATTTGTGAGGACTGTACAGTGTGGTGCCCACAGGTGGCGCGGTGGTAGTGCTGCTGCTTTGCAGTAAGGAGACTGTGGAAGATTGTGGGTTCGCTTCCCGGTTCCTCCCTGTGTGGATAGCGCTTTGAGTACTGAGAAAAGCGCTATATAAATATAATGAATTATTATTATTACTTTGAACAATTCTAACTTTGAGCGTTCCAGAGTTTGAATGCTAAATTCGAGGGAAATTTGATCTCGAGTTCATACGATGCTTCTACGTTCAAACTGCATGCACAGTGAAAAAATGCTGTGACAAATTGTGCTAACGCAGTGAGCGTAAATACCATCTGTTGTGCATTTCTTGTGTTACGCTTGTGTGTTTTCAATGCTTTATTATTGGTGTGTTTGATTATATATGTATATATAACCCCTATTTTATTTATAAACGTCTACGCATGGAAATGTGTGTGTCTGTCTGTCCGGCCCGGAAGTATAAGGCTACAGCATGAAGCTCAAAGAGGCGGCCCAAAGTTAATGAGTCGGGAGAAGAAAGAAGTACAAGGCTGCCACATGAAGCTGAAAGAAAGCGACTCCGTCACCAAAGTGAAACCGGCAAGGAAAGACAAACGAGAGAAATGCGCTTAGGCTCTGATAGACAAGGGGGGTGAGCACATCTGCAAAATGAAACCGCCGACTCTGCATTTCAATTGTTTTTCTGTCAATTTCAATAGTTTCTGGGAGCCCAGGCATTTTACAGCTAGTATAGTAACCATTGCATCTACACAGGACATCAGCACTCCTCACTAAAGTACAGTAACTACAATTTTCATTTTGTTATACAGTATTTACGTATTTTATGTATTGTTTTCATGTTTTAATTTATTGTTTAGGGCATTTAATTGTGTTATTTTTACTTTAAAGTATGTGTATTTGCTGTTTACGTTTATTGCAATGGGTGTTGTTTAGGGTCTGGGAACAAATTAATTCACTTTCCATTATTTCTAATGGGGAAAATTGATTTGGACTTCAAACAATTCAGAGTTCAAACGGCCTCCTGAAATTAGTTAATTTTTAAATACGAGGCACCACTGTATTGATTTTTCTAGCTTTCTGGATGTTTTTGCTTCTAATTTTGTGCTTACTGAAAACTGATTAGTGGTTTGGATTTGTGGTTTTACTCTTGTTTGACTTTTGAAGCATTCCCCTTTGTCTTATTTTTGCATTTTTCCTTTGCCTTCCCAATTTTGTGTTTTTTTTTATTTAATAAATTCATTAATTATAAAGAAACAATGTTTTGTTTTGTCCATTTAAGCCAGAGGTTTGGGTTATCCTCTCCTTTAAAGGACAATTTGGTGCTTTTAAGTTATTTTAGAACTGTTAAGTCTGGGTCACATTCTGGGCTTGTGTAGGGAGCCAGGCTGCCTGACGTGAGGCCTGTTTCTAGGCAGACAAGTAACAGACCTCATGTCGGTCTCTGCTTGTCATGTTTAAGCCAGGATTTTGTCATTTTTGGATGCGGCACTCTCCGGCTCACACCCATGACCATTTTGGTGTTGCAAATTGGTGAATTGGAAGAATAACAGAACACCAACAGACCAACCTGTTAAGACTTACTCAGATGTGTGCAGCCCATACTTATTTATGGGTCTTTTTTAAAGTCCATTTAGATATTGACTTACGATTTGACACTAAAGCACCACATTTATTGAAAACTGCTGCATTTGTGTAAATAGCCAGGTATCAGGTACAACACAGAACCCTAGAAGAGGAGAGGGATGAACTAGAATGAGGGGGGATTGGGATCGAAGAGTATGAGGGTGAGACGGAAAAGTAAATAATTGCGCTTATGGCCGCAATCATTCACAATGCATTAATTTCTTTAAATAGAAAGCTCACATAGACAGGGGTGCTTGTTAAGTTAAGTGTGTGTCTTTCCAATTTGAATATTGACTTCCATTTCAAGGCTCGCCATGGGAAAAATCCTCGGTCCCAGTAGCAAAAGGTGCAAGGCAAGAGGCAAACCTGGGTGGGGTGCACTCCAGCACACACCAGTCCCATTTAGGGTTGCATGTTAGTGAATGGAAGCTGCCAAACGTGGAGCTTACAATTATTTTGGGGTCTCTTCTACCCACCAGAGTTGTCTTTAATGTTCAGATGTTCAATTCTGCTCTCTGTCAAGCTGTTTTATTTACTGACACAGCTGTCATCTGGGCGCATATACATTTCATATTTTAAGAAGAAGTTCAGTTGTTTTAAACTTTATGATGGATTTCTGAACCTGAATATGCACAATTGACCTTGACTTCTGCCACATGCCTTGACTGGCACATTGAAACAGGGCACAGAGCATGACCCTCAGTGAAGTGTCTTCAAACACCTCCATGCCTCACCTACAGAATGTGCCCCACTCTGCAAACTTAGCTGGCAAACCTGACTGTCACCAATGTGCCAAGTCTTAGCCCAGAGCAGCTGCTGAGAAGACCACCCGGGCGGGCACTGCCATTAATGTGTCATTTCCGTCAGCTTTTGTCTGAATGAAGCTGACCCCACAGCTGACCTTCCAATCAAAACATCCTTTGTTTAGCTTGAAAGCTGTTCATTATTGAAAAATTCGAGGCTGGGCAGACAGATCCGGCCTCCGAGGCAGGGCTGTGTGTGCCGGTAGGGGCGAGTGTGCCCGCTTTCTCCGTCTTTGCAGAAGTGTGCATTAATCATGGCGCGAAGAGTAGCTTGCACTTTCCCTGACGACTGTAGTTTTCTTTCCCCCAAGCCCCTACAGTAAGCTTTTTGTTCATTATTGAAAGAAAAAAAAACTGCAGCGCTATATTTCAAAGCAGTAAACATCAGAAAATGACACAAGCATTCCTAAGACTGCCCGGTGGCTGGCATGAACCCCTAAACGACTTTGGACACATCATCCAAATGTGCTCAAAGACTTGTTGTGTGCTGGCACTTTGAGATGAAACACAAATATGTATGAAAAACACATTAGATGCTCTCCCTGGGGAATGGCAGGTGGGGGGGGGGGGCACAAAAAAGAAAATTCGTAAGAGGGGGCCATTATGATTTATGGGGCCTCCTGACATTTCTGACAATTCATGTCAAGTGACTCCCCATTAAGGTCAAAGAACATTCAAGCTGTTAGGTGTGAAAAAAGGGAGTTCAGTGTGCCACCACTGTTGGCAACACCGTGCAGGAGGGGTGACAGAGTGGGCTCAAGCAGCAGGTGGCACTCAGAACCCAATTTACAAGCACTTCTCTAAAGTCATATCAGGGTGAAAGGAAGAGATTCCATGTATCTGTCGAAAATCAGGGAAAAGGTCTGCAGATGCTACTTGAATAACTTCAGGCTGGATCTGAGAAATGTTAATGGTGGTCCCGTAGAAGAACACACTGTTAGGGAAAAACGACTTCTGAGTTCACAGACCCAAATCATGAAGTACGTATGCCAGAAAAGATCTGCAGAGTTCCCAGCCCTGAGGGAGTGAGGTAAAGTGAAGTGGAAAAGGGGGCTGAGGTGGGAGATGGAGAGTGACAGCAGGAGAAGATGAAGAGATGTAAAAGTAGAAGAAAAGAAAACAAAAGAGGATATAGAGAATAAAGTTGAGAAGTAAAGAGAATAAAGAGATGGAGTGAGCAGGAGTGCAGTGGAAGGGAAGAAATGAAAGGGAATGAGAGGGTGAAATGAGGCAGAGTGAGGTGGAAGTGAAAAACTAAAAGGGTTTAGAGGAGTGTGTAGGAGTGTGAAGAAAAAAATTTGGGGAGTGAGATGGAGGGGAAAAAGATTTAGGAGAGAGGTGGATGGAAACAAGGAAAGAAAATTAAGAGGTGGAGTGAGCAGGAGTGAGGAGTAGGCAAAAAAATGAAAGGGAATAAGAGGGTGGAATGAGGAATTGGGGGAGTAAGTAGGAGTGTGAAGAAGAAAATGCAGGGAGTGAGGTGTTGAGAAGAATCTAAAAGGAATAAGGGAGTGAAATGAGGTAACATACAGAGAAGAGAGATGGAGGAGGAGAAATGAAAGAAAATAAAGAGGTGGAGTGAGCACGAGTGAAGTGCAGGGGAAGACACTTGTGGGAGTATAGAGGTAGAATGAGACAGAGAGCAGGTGTGAAATGGAAGTAGATGAGAGAAATAATGGTGAATAAGAAGGTGGAATGAGGGGAAGTGAGCAGCAGTGAGGTAGAGAGGAAGAAACTAAAGGGAATAAACGGGTGCGATGACACAGAGTGATCAAGGTGGATAGGAAGACACTTAAGGGAATAAAGATAGAGAATGAAGCAGAGGAAGAAGCAGAGTAGTGGAGGGGGGAAACTAAAGGGAATGAGAGGATGGAATTAGTCAGAGTGAGCTGCAATAAGGTGGAGGAAGATGAGAGAAAGAAACAAAATTAAATAAGAAGGTGGAATGGGACGAGTGAGCAGGAGTCAGGCAGAAGGGAATGAGAGGAGTGAAGTGAGGGGCAAGAATCAAAAGTGAATAAGATGGTGGAATGAGAGAAGTGAGCAGAGGTACAGAGGACCGAAAGAAGCTCCAGGGCATAATGGAGTGTAATGAGATGGAGTGAGCAGAAGTCCAAGTTTATCTTTGCGCTCTTTCCTCACGTGTACCTTCAGATTTGATCCTCTTGTTCTCTTGACCCTGATTATTGTTTCTCACATTGGGCTTCTACTTTTTTTTATTTTATATATTTTTTTGCTTTGCACTCTCCTCCACCATAACCTATCGTATGGGGGCTTTAGATTCACCAAAACTTTTTAGGGTCCCCTGATACCGAAAACATTGATATCTCCATGATATGTTTGTCTGTGTGTCACAGTTTCATGTAGAGCTAAAACGGCTGAATGGAAAAACACCAAACTTGAAACGTAAACCTGTAAGGAGATGACGATGTGCTGATTAGTTTTTGAACAAAATCGTGCAAGAGAAAGAGGCACTCTAGGGGAACCCCCTGTAATTCTGCAATTAATTAGCAATTCTTCTCATCAATTGCTATCGTAAGGACCTATTTTATGTTCAGAAAGATCAGCATCAGAGCAGTAAATAATTACTGAAATGTTACAGAATCGTTTGGGTAACTTGGTTCTTAGGCCGCAAAGCCTACTGACACTCGCATGCAAATTGTTTTTGTTTTTTGTTTTTTTTTTTGTATTGTGTGTATTTTTGCACAACTAGTTCTCTGACAGAACAGCTTGGCCCTCCTATGCACGGTTCAGGCTCACACAGAGCCAACTTGTGTGTCTTTGGTTTGGTTTTAGGTTTCACAGTCTTCACTTTAGTGTGTTGCGAAAGTGAGCCGCCCTCCTAAGGATAGTGAGCTACCTAAACGCACAATGATATGAGCAAAAACCTTTTGGGTCGGCACTGGTGTTAGTATATACCGTAGGTGTCGCCAAATAGAATCAGTACAACCGGGATGGATAGCAGCAGCTCTTGCTTAGGAGTCCAGTATGCCCAGATGACCAGGTGGCTCTGCGTCTTATTGAGCTGAGTGTCTCTGATTCTGCATGGCATCTGGATGGACAGAATGATAGAAACTCCCTTGATGGAAATGGTTTTAATGATATTTTGTGGCTATAATTTCTTTCATAGACAGCAGAGTCCAGCTCAAGTGATGAGAAGATTCTTGTGCTGCTGTTAGAAGTTTGGTTGGTTGTAGAGAGTCTGTGACTAAGTGGAGTTCCAGGTTATTATAATAATCATAATAGCAATAATAATAAATATCTACTCTGTGTGTATAAAATCCTAAGCATTAAAGTGCAACGATTTTATGTCACTTTTTTGTCACGCTTTAAATTGGGCTTATTTTAAGACCTACATATATATGTTTGGTATCATTCTTTTCATAGTTTATCAGACTTTAATGTTGTTAGATTTTCAGATTCTTATTCTGTTTTTAAATTATAAACTAAAAAATATCAAGAACTCACGTCCCACGAGACGAGACTTTGTGCCAAGAGATTTAACCACGCCTGGAAATAAAAGACAAAGAGTAGGACAGCTGCTGTACAGGCTTTTAAATGTTCAAAGTGCCGTGTGAGATGCGGATCACACGGCACGGCACGGCACGGCAGCAGCAGATGATCGAGCAAAGAGGAGGTGAAAAAACAAAACTGTATTTGTTTCCCATTGTATCACCATTTAAGAAGGGGATTCGGAGGAGCCACTGCGTCTCCTTGGGGTGCGTTCAGCCCCCCTCTTCACAACATGAATGGCAGAGAGGCAAAGTGGCTGGCGCATAACGCAGGCCGGGGGTGGCGAGCGAAGTGAGCAGGGGGGAACCCCCTAGTATATATATAATAATAAAATAAATATAATAATAATAAAACATTTTCTTAAGCACATCATTTTTCAAAGAAGTGCATGATGGGGATTTAAAACCTGCACTAAACTTTCGAGCTAACATTGTGGACTGCACCCGATGTGATCGGTAGCGGGCCATTGTGGTGCTATGCCGGCAGATGACCGTGTGACTGAATTATTACCATCTTTTTGACATCCACTGCACGCCCAACCTACCTGGAAAGGGGTCTCTCTTCGAACTGCCTTCCTAAGGTTTCTTCCATTTTTCCCTACAAGGTTTTTTTTTTGGGAGTTTTTCCTTGTCTTCTTAGAGAGTCAAGGCTGGGGGCTGTCAAGAGGCAGGGCCTGTTAAAGCCCATTGCGGCACTTCTTGTGTGATTTTGGGATATACAAAAATAAATTGTATTGTATTGTATTGTATCTTTAGATAGTGTAGCCATTTTAAGAGTATTGTGTAATGGAAATCCTGAGGGTCATGTTTGGTTACTGTACTTTAAAGTGCCACCGAGTGACCTTTGATACATTTCTTCATGAGTTAAGCTGCATTTATTTGGAGATGAACAACATGTCACTTACTTACTTTGATATCAAAGAGCAGGAGAAGTGAGCTGCGGTGACTGAGGTTCATGCAAGACGCCATACAGCCACAGAGATGAGCATGGGGTGGGGTGGAGGCAGAAGGAGACTGTTACCATACGAGGAGACCTACCGCTGCATTCCAGTACAGTAAGGAATGGTGAAATATGAATAAAGAATATTATTACATGCTACTGCATTGATTAAGAAAAGAGAATCATTATTATCTGAATAATTAAGAAATATTATTAGCAAACTGAATAAATACATACACCTTTACCATCATACTTTCCTTATATGGTAATACTGGGTCATCCAACCCTGCCCACATCTGAGCCCACCCCATCCCATGTCCTGCTCTGTGATTTACTCGCTTCAGTGTTTACCACTGCAGGTGTCCGAGGAGCTGCTGTCGAACGGAAAAACAAGAATTATAAAAAATATACAAGTTGAAGTTACCGCTCTCAATCGTCACGTGCGTACGCATTAGAGACAGCTTAAAGGCTCGGGTGATGCTAATTTGCCAACAGCTTATCTCTTCCTCTCTCTGTTGACCAAAAGGCTTAACCACCCTTGACATCACTTTCGGTGATGGATGGATCCGCCTCTTGGATCCGCCTCTTCCTGCCTGAGGTCCTTATCACCGGAAATTCCGCCATCTTGGGACAGGCACTTTTGAGACTCACGTCGTTGTCATTTGTAACACATTTATAACCCGCATTTTGTTTCGGTTACACAGGGTTTGCCTACAGGTGCCCCAACTCTTTATGATTGTCTGCGTTTTCTCTTACACAATGAAAATGTAAAACAGTAACACAGTAAAGCATTCTGCACAGAACGGTTTAAGACACGAGTTCACAAATGTGCCAATGCTGTACTTTAAATGTGTAGAGTGAGCTGAACTCTCGATCTCTCAACGAAAACCGAACTGTCCCAACAAATTTCCTTGGAAAGTCCCAAGAGTCCGCATGCCAGATTTAAACAAAGTTGGTCCACTGACAGTGGAGGTTGTTGCATGCAGACAGACAGATGGTTTTGGCTACCACAGTAGGTGCTTTTCACATTATATTTTGTTAACACGGCCCCAAGAGGATGTGGCCGTTCCTCTGAATCCCCCTCTTAAATAGTGATAGCAATGGGAAACAAACACAGCTTTTCATCTCCTCTTTGCGGATCAGCTGCTAGCCTGCTGCTTACTGCCGTTCTGCGTGTTCTGCATGTCACGTGTGGTTTCGATCATTTAAAAGACCGCACCGCCGCTGTCCTAGTGTCTTACTGCCTTGCCTGTCTTCCCCCTGACATCCTCTGCTTTATTCTTTATGCTTTACTATGCTGTATTTGAATAAAGCTTCTGTTTCTTGAAAATCCTGAATGAGCCTGTGCAACTTTGTGACCCAAGCGTGCAAATATGAATGCACCTAAAATAATGAAGGGAATACCCATGGACTTGGGGCGAACATACAAATGGCAGCCAGACAGGTAATGAACAAAATGCGAGTTGAACCCAGGCTTCTGGAGCAGTGAGGCAGTCGTGCGGATGGTGGGCTTGGCATCACCTTCATGCTTTTGTATCTTCTTAACTCAACGTCTCGCCCATGGTGCCCACTCTGAGGCTTTACGGGATATACGGCCGTCCTGCTGAGTGTTCCATTTAATATAAAAAGGCCAAGGCAGCATTATGGGTACCTGCTGACACAAAGACTTTTCCATATTATTTATTTAATAACACAAAGAACGAATCAATCAATTAGTTATTTATAGTGCAGTCAAAGTCACCTTAAAACACTTTACGGGGCAAGAAAAATTACAGCTTTTAATGACTGCGGGAAGGAACAACAAGCAAATGAATGAAAAATGCTGCAATAAGTTGCAAGAGTTGAAAGAGCAGAGCAGACGGGAGCTTTGCAGGATAAATGAGCGAGGCCGATGACAGACATGGCAAGCGCAGGAGCGGGGCGGGAAGGGGCTGCTGCTTAAACATTTTAGCTGTGACAGGCTGATAAAGGAAGGGGTGCCCCGTGAACCCTGCCACTGAGGAGCTTCTGATGGCTCAGCTGGAATGACACACGCGTGCGGGCTGTGGCCAATATGGCCGCCATGGCCACTGGATGGCTTATAACAGCACACACACACACACAAACACCCCCCCCACAGGCACCGGGTCCATTTTGCTGTAAATAATGAGCAGGAGAGAAAGGCGCGTATTGAGAAAGAGTGAAGGATGGATGTGCAGTCCATCAGAGCTGATTGATATTGACCTTGAAGGCTTTGATAAGCTTTCTATTGATTTTGAGAGAGGCTGCTTCTCCGCCACACACGTAGTGCACTGTTGACGGGCTAAACGGTAGGCGAGCCCTTCCCTTACACTCTCAGGCCACTGATGCCAGTGAAGCTGCCCTGGCACTGCCACTGGTAATCCTGCAACACGGTGCCCCCTTAATTTGGATTCATTGATTGGCTGGTGCCCAGTGTAGCCGTAACGCACACAACACCCCCCGCCAAGGCGTTTGAGCTGGCTAGGAGAGAGGACCACCTGAGCCCCGGCTCCCTCCTGTGTATTGCTAACCCTTATCCACATACTTCAGACCCCAGTGTCTCTTGGGCCAGCACTGTTAGTTGTCCTATAGCTCCCCTCACAATTCTTTGCTCTGCCACATTATTAGTACATTCTGTTGGGTTTTTATTTTGATGATTGACTGTCAGTTTTTTCCAGTTTCTTCTGGAGAATTCCCAGACCAGTTGTGACATTCAGCCCTTTTGGCAAATCCCAAGTTTGCTGTGGGTTTTCTGCCAGTAGGGGGGCATCCTAACTGCAGGCCCAGTAGCAGCTCAACTCCCACATCCTTTAGTGTGAC
Organism: Erpetoichthys calabaricus; assembly: GCF_900747795.2. Taxonomy (NCBI): domain Eukaryota; kingdom Metazoa; phylum Chordata; class Cladistia; order Polypteriformes; family Polypteridae; genus Erpetoichthys; species Erpetoichthys calabaricus. The sequence continues at coordinate 34,666,972 of NC_041402.2, forward strand.
TGATTGCCTCACCCTGTCAGGTCATGGAGAAGGAGCCCTGCACCCTCGAGTGGGCCACTGAGTCAAAGGCAAAAGCATACAGAAATGGGAAGCCGTCATGAAAAATCCCCTCCATCCCCTGCAGGTGGCGCACTCTTGGAGAGTTTTAAGCCTCAGCCTCATTCCACCTCCTCTGGGGTCTTCTCTGCCCACTACTATCAGGTAATCCAATGCTTTCATCCAATGCACTTGTTAAATTATTGATTGATTGGCAGTATTATTTGTCCTGTGAGTCTGTATCCTTGTTTTTATACGTTCTGCTGCTGTATGCATCTGAATTTCCAAATGGGGTTAATAAAGTTTATTTAATGTAATCTAAAATATGTGTCACACACTTTCACCAAAGCAACATTGCCATAATCCAGGCATGTAGTAATTTGAGGAGCTCTATGACTCATCCGAAGCTGCCTCCCAGCCAGTGCCCAGTGCTGCCAGGGTAGCCACTGGAATGAATAGCAAGCGGGTGGATTTCTCTTCTTCTGAATGGGACATACAAGGCGAGTAGTTGCTTTCTGGCACTGAACTCCTGCGGAGTGCCATGATCAGGGCTGGGCAGACAGATGTCTGCTGCTGCTGTCACCCACCTGAGTGGGCAATTGATGGACTCCTGGCATTTTAACCATATGCTAGCTGTGCTGTGAAAGGTCACCCCTCCTTGCCTGCCTTTCCTCCGGTGCCCTATTGACCACTTTAAATTATGCTTGGAATGTGTGGAGATGGGCGCACCTGCCCAGGTTCCAAGCTACCACCTGGATGAGAGGCTGATGGCGGATTAAAAATCCATTTGATTTCTTTCTTCATCATAGCATTGCTGATTTTTTCTTGGTCAAGATTTCTAATTGCTTCACGTAGATTTCTTCCAGCTCCAACGAAGTATGATCCATGATCTGAGCGCATGATTTTAACTTGTCCTCTTCTGCAAATGCTGTTGGTAGAGGAGTCAGTGGCTAAGCGATGTGTGTGTGTGACCTCTGTGTGCAGGGCTCTGGAAATGACTCTTGAGCAGACTGGGTCCTCATTCATCTGGAGAGGGAGGAACCAAAATAATCACAACCGACAGTCATTAATGTGGCGGGCTGACTGTCGTCTGCTCTCAGATGAACTTCAGCTTGGCTTTGCTCCACTTTGGCCTCTTTCTCCTTTGCTGGTTTAGTCTCCTTCTCCGTTACCTCAGTCTCTTAATTAGGCTTGGTAGCCACCTTCTTTTCTACTTCTACTGCTTCTCTTTTGCTTCTTCTTCATCTTATTCATCATCTTCTTTTTTCTTCTCAATTGTTTTCTTCTTTTGCTTCTTTGTTTTTTTCTTCTTGTTACTCATCATCTCCTTTGTTTTCTTCTTCATCTTCTCCTTTGTTTTCTTCTTTTTCTTTTGCTTCTTCTTTGTTTTCTTCATCTTATTCATTTTCTTTTTTTCTCTCAATTGTTTTCTTCTTTTGCTTCTTTTTTCTTCTTCATCTTCTTGTTATTCATCATCTTTGTTTTCTTTTTCTTTGTCTTCTTTATTATCTTCTCCTTTGTTTTCTTCTTCTTCATCATCTTCTTCTGGTTCTTCTTCTCCTTTGTTTTCTTCTTCTTTGTCTTCTTCATCATCTTCTTCTGCTTCTTCTCCTATGTTCTTTTTCTTTTGCTTCTTCTCCTTTGTTTTCTTCATCTTATTCATCATCTTATTTTTTCTTCTTCTCAATTGTTTTCTTCTTCTTTTGCTTCTTTGTTTTCTTCTTGTTGTTGTTATTCACCATCTTCTTCTCCTTTGTTTTCTTCATCTCCTTTGTTTTCTTCTTTTTCTTCTCATTTGTTTTTTCTTCTTCTTCTTTGTTTACTTCTTCTTCATCGTCTTCTTCATATCTTCTTCTTCATCATCTTCTTGTTCTTCTCCTTTGTTTTCTTATTCTTTTCCTTTGTTTTCTTTTTCATCATCTTCATCATCATTATCGTCTTCTTCTTCCCCTTTGTTTTCTTCTTCTTCTTTGTCTTCATCATCTTCTTCTCGTTTGGTTTCTTCTTCTTCTCCTTTATTTTCTTCTTCTCCTTTGTTTTCTTCTTCTTCATCATCTTCTTCGTCATCATCTTCTTCTTCTCCTTTGTTTTCTTCTTCATCATCTTCTTCATCATCATCATCTTCTTCTTCATCATCTTCTTCGTCATCATCTTCTTCTCCTTTGTTTTCTTCTTCTTCATCATCTTCTTCTCCTTTGTTTTCTTCTTCTTCTTCTTTGTCTTCTTCATTTACTACATCAGAGCTTCACGCGCTGGATCATGTGTCATATGTCTGGCTCTTTTGGCATATGGACTCATCACTCAACATCACTCTCAGATTCCTCTTTTAAGTACTCTGTGATGGATCTTCTTGTTGGGAGGATTTTGAGAGGGTCCTGCAGGCTTTTTAAGGGCCCATCAGTCACAGAGCAGAGTCTCTTCTGAGATGAGGACCACGTTTTTGTGCCCATCTGGACAAAACACAAACCAGAAAGGCCATCCGGCGGTGCCCTCCAGCATGCTCCATACATCAGATAACAATTCTAAGACCTAAACTGGTGTGAGCATAAACAGCGGAGTGCCCCATCTGCTTTGTGAGGTTGTCATCCAAATCTAATGAGGACTGTATGGTGGTGTGTTGTGCCAGCTGTTCCGCTCCCTCGTTTAGTACCCATGCTGCCCTGATGGAAACCCAGGACACCTTACCCTGGTTTGCTACTCTCCCAGGACCCCAGTGATGCCACCTTGGGGTAGACTGGGGTATGAGACAACTTTGAACCTGGGCAGGTGCCCACCTCCTCATATATACCAAGTATGATTTAAAGTGGTCTCTAGGGTACCAGAGGAAAGGCAGGCAAGGAGGGGTGACCTTTCACAACTGCTTACAGGGCAGATACGTCGAGGGAATTGGCATCAGCGTCTGGTGAGCGATCATCACAGCACCACCATAACGATCTGTTCAAATAAGATTCACGCTGCTCAGTGGCACGGGTTGGGAAACACAGAAACTGGACAGGTGGCGGGTGTGCTGGTGCAAGGCACTATATAGCGGTGCCACGCAGGCAGGACAGGGTTAATGCACATAAGGCTTCAGTAGGAGAAGTCGGCGAACAAATTACCTGCGATTTGAGATAGATATGTGTGCTAAATGTTACGTTTCTTCAGGGCTATGAAAAAAAAAAAAAAGGGTGGGCGCTGGGAAGCGAGTGTGAAGAAGCCAAACATCATTCAAAAACATAACACGGCGTTTCAGGGCCCAGACAGCTGCCGATGATTTATTACTCCAATTAAAAGCTGGACGGCAGGTTTCATATGTTAGTAAAGAACGCTCCCTCAAGATAATCTTTGTCAGCCCGGGTTTGGCAGGCTCACTAGTTGCATATCTTTAAGAGCAAAATAAATAAATAAATAAATAAGGAAAATGCCAAAGTCATCTCACTGGCTCTCTGCTCTGCCCCTTCAAGGCCTGAGCCTCTCCATCAGCCTCACTCTGTGTTATATAGCGCCTTTCTGCAGGTTAAATAGCCCAGCTTGCGTCTCTCTCGTTGTGTCACACAGTGGGGATTTGACCCAGCATCCCTTCGTGTGCCTTGTTCGCTGCGCCACACTGCCTCTCTTTCAAATATGCCAGTGGTCACCTCAATAAGCAGTGTGTGACGGTCTGACCACTAGGACTTGGGGGCTTGCTGGGAGATTTGTTTTTTACTTGCTGCCAGTGCAGGGGCTGATGAGGAGGTGCGAGAGAATTTAAGGGGGTCCAGCATTGTGAATATTTTCAGCGATTCTAGTGTTTAAATAAATCTTAAGCTTAAGCTCCTAGGTAAGAGAAGTGACCAAGACCCCAATGGCTGAGCTCCAGTGAGCTTGTGCGGAGGTGGGAGAAACTTCCGGAAGGGCAGCCATCACTGCAACGCCCCCAGTGATCAGTGGTCAAACAGGAGAAACGCACCCTCAGACTGTGTGAAACAAGGGTCTCTGGTTTGTTGAAGCCATCGTGTCTGGAGGAGCCGAGGCCCTGTAATGGTGAAGCATAGCGGAGGCGGCTTCAGGGACTGGGACTCTAGGCAGCAAAGTACAGAGATATCCTTAAGGAAAACCTGCTCCAGTGGGCTCCGGACCACCTTCTAACAGGACGATGACCCTAAGCACAGAGCAGAGACAGCACAGGAGAGCCCCTTAGGGACGATTGTGTCCACGTTCTTGCGTGCCCAGGCTTGAAGCCAATCAGACATCGCTGGAGTGCCCTGAAAGCAGCTCTCCACCGGTGGTCTCCGTCCAACCTGCCAGACCTGGAAGAAGAAGGGCAGAAGACCCCCCCCTTCTAAATCCAAGGTGTGTGAAGTGTATTGCGTCAAAAACCAAGAAGACTCAAGTCACTCAGAGCTGCCACAGGGGGCTTCAATGAAGAACTGAGTGAAGAATTGGACTTTTAATACATCTGCCTGTCTTCAGGATTCCTGGATTTCTGTCACGCAAGGCTTGCTTGATGATGGAAATGATCTGACGGGGTCTGACTAGTCTCTCGGTCATAAGTCAGAAGCTGGTGGGCTGGCTGCGGGTCTTGGGGACATCTCCCACCCCCCCCCCCCCCCCCATTTATTATGAACACAGATCAAGTCCACTCGCTCCTAATGAGAGAGTGCGGAGGTCTTGTCACTTCCATTCACATTTACTTATTTGGCTGACCCCCTTTATCCAAGGCGACTTGGAGCATCTGGAGATACAACTGGTTACATTTCGTTATTCTTATCCAATGGGAGCACCGGCAGGTCATGTGACTTGTTTGTGGTCACTTGGTGTCAGCAGTGGGATTTGAACCCACAACCTTTGCGCCTTCACCACACTCTGCCTTAGAGATCCACATCTGAATTTCCTTGCTGGTTTTCAACAGTGTGATTGCTGGTGCCTGACTTGGGGGTCACCCCATGTGTACCACCCCATGCCTGTTTTGGGCTGTAAGTGGATTTTATTTTTAAGGTGGTGAGGGAGTGTGGTGGGATGGCTTGAAGAGGCCGCCCTCAGACAGATCCGATGGTATGGACGGTGACACACACACACACAGGTCGGGGTGATAATGTGCCCCCTAGGATGCCTTCTGCTGAACCACATGGCAAGAGAGCAGGCAGGCAGGCAGTCATTCCGGCGAGCCGACTCGTATATCTGTTGACCGTTATTTCTCCTGTGTGACAGTTTTCTTCAACTGGTTTAACGTCTGTAATACAAGAAGCTGTCACCGGGCGCATTTTACAACTCTACTGTTATTCATTTTTAACAATCTTGTGTGTCAGGAGACGCGGGTTATGAAACTGAGACAGTTGTAGGTATGGAAATTGACATTAAACATTCATTTTAAACCAAAAGCCGCAGTGGGCAAAGAGGAAAAAAGAGCCAGCAGAGGAAAATGAAAGAAGAAAATGTCAGACGTGGGGAGGGGAATGTTTTACGCTTTCCCTATTTAAAACATCCGGATTGGCAAAGGTGCCAGCCCTCATGTGGGCATCTTAAAGTGTGGCACCGTTACCAGCGTCGGTTCTTTATATTCCAAATCCACAAGTGGTAACATGTGTGTTGTGAAGGGACGCTATCCCATCCAAGGCTGCTTTGAGCTGGAAGTTGCCTGTTTGGGACAATGAATTGGAATAAACGAGCGTACCAATCTCTAAATCCTCAACAGCCCGAAATCGGCTGGCACAACGCGTCCTGCTATTTCAATGACGGTGGTCCGGATATGCAGTTCTGCACAGATTCCCTACTAAATGGAAACGTATGCCCTGAAGGACTTTAAGAAAATGCCCCTCGTTCCTGTTTGGGAGGGCATAGCATTCACATTTGTGATCGGCGTCACGGACCTTTATAGTGACATTCACTCCCACCGGACTTGGCTGTGCTTTAGTGACACACCTGAATGTGGCACATTTTTCTACCCATCAGTCCTGTGCTTTTGTTTTCCTGTTGTTTGATTGGAGACGCTCAGTTGGCACACCTGATTGGCAAACAAAATGAAGAGGAAAATGGAAATGGAAACCCCTGTGGTTTTCTAAACTAATGGCGGTTTTGTTTAAGCAATTTATTGGGGGCAAAGGATGGGGAAGGTCAGATGGCGAATGGGGTGGACTGCATGATTCAGAAATGTTCGCTTTCAGCAACATTTTATTGTGTTGTAGATTTCATTTTAAAAGGATAAATTACAATGAACCACCCATAATAACATAACAAGCTGTCGAGAAAAGTTTACAAATGTTGTGAGCCAGTAGGGGGCACCAGAGAGCCCCTAACCCCAGACACCAGGCCCTTTCAGATAAAACTGATTTATTTGTACCAACACCTTCCACACAGGGTCAAAAACGTAATCGCCACGATTCCCTTCAGTTTCTCCTCTCTCTCTGTCTCTTCTACCCGTCAACACCACCCAGACGCGCTTTGCCCACTCCCACCTGACTCTGACTCCTCCAGATGAGGGCAACAAGTCCTTTTATATTGGCTAATCGGAAAGTGCTTCTCCTCTTCCGCCCACGTGGTCTGCAAGCACTTCCGGGTTAGGCGGAAACCCCATACCATGTGTGTTGAGATGTGAGATTTTGCATATAACCTGATAAATATTTTGGATGTCTTTATGTGTAATTTAGGCAAAGCAATGTGATTTAGTGTTACTTTGGTGAGAGGCATTCGTGTTTGCCCCCCCTTTACGACTGAGTTTATTTGAATTTTATGACAGAGTTGTGGGGGTGTGCTTTAAACCAGTTTGGCGAGTGTTTCTCTGCTAAAGTCTTTCAACCCCTCCGCAAGGAAGCCAGGTTACTTTAACATATGGTCTTGGGGGTGGCAGGTTTTAAGATGTTGTATTCCCCCATTGGTCTAAGGTATGACTGTTTGGAATTGGCTTGGATCAGAAGCTTTTAAGTGCCATGATGTCCTATTGGCTGTAGGGGTTGGACAGAGAATCTATAAATCTGCTTGTTCAACCACATTCTCTCTCTCTTACTAACCAACATATGATGAAGAAGCATCTCTCTTACCAAACTGATGAAGACCATCACACCATGAACTGAAAGAACAACACAATGAAGACCACAGCTTAGCAGCCATATTGGAACAGGCATACGGCCTGTTCTGAAAAAAGCTGAGCACCAATGATGCCTTAACTAGAGACATTTTAAGAAACTACAAGTCTGTGTGCCGCCTGAACTACACATCACCATTTAATCAGGTTGTATGGTTGCCAATATTCAAATGTACTTTGCATATTGTTATTATTTATGAATATTACCAATAATTCATTGTTTTATGTGTAACTTAATTCCTGCTTCTCTTTTTAATACACCTAATTGCATATAGATATAGAAGGGAAGGTGGGGATAAGTTATATACTATAATACCTTATAAACAGTGGTAAGTCTGTGAGATTAGGCTACATATTAATAATACAAAAGGGGAAAGTAGAGCAACATATTACTCTACCAAGACAAAATAATATGACTCCTCCATTTTCGCAGCACCTCCTGGTGGCACCCACGGTACCCTACAGGGCTGAGATAAAGAACTCCAAGTCCCATAGTACCCTTTGCACCTCTGCAATCCGGGGAAGCTGCCATCTAATGTTCTTAAATGTACTGAATCCATTGTTCTCCCCAGTCCTTCCATTATACAGATTGGTATTGTTCCTGGATCTATCCCAGCCCATGTATTCCTCCTGGCTTTGACATCCTCTTTGCCCCGTTTCTTAGAGTGGCATATGTATGGCTTCCTGTCCGGTTAAGGAACCACCCTCCTTCCTGGCCAGGATGCCTGCCCCTGCATATCGCCCACCACAATGTATTAAAAATCAAAAACTGAAATATCTCCTTCCTGTAAGTATCCAGCACTCGGTAGAAGCCCCTATTCCAGCTGTTAGTCTTCCTGAGGTCAGTCTCTACAAACTTTTCACTCCTGGATTTTATCAGTTGATCCCTTTCTTCCTGGTAGATTCTGTCAAGCGCCATTAGCTCAGATGGGAAGTGTCTGCACACGGCCATGTTCAGGTCTCTCTTCAGATGTTCCTTGAGGTTTATGTCTGGGCCACGCTTATCCCAAAACCAACTCTGATGCTTTGTGTTCAGTTTTAACCCTGGAGCAGGTTCACTCCCTGTATGTCACCCAGTCAGCATTCTCTCAATTCTGAGTGCTCTCCCTGTCCCCACACCCCCATCACATGATACTGCCACCACCCTACTCCACTGTAGAGATGGTATTCAGCCGGTGATGAGCAGTGCCCGGTCTATACCAAACATAGTTCTTGACCCAGAGAGTTCAAGCTTTGTCTCATCTCCCCAGAGAGTATTTCTCCTCAGGCCCTCCGAGTCCTCTAAACTGTCCTGTGCTTTTTAGTCAACAGTAGCCATGAGATCGGCCCCACGCTACCAGGTTCCAGCGGGCGCCTCTTCAACCTGCCACTGCCGAAAGTCATGACCGGGTTGAGCTGAACAGATAAGGATAAGCACACCAAGCAAGGGGAATGGCACTTTTATTCAAACAAATCCTAACAAGACAGCATTCAAAACAATAGTGCAGTGCTCTAAAAATGTCCAGCAAATAAATAATCTGATAAAATAAATAATCGAGGTGGCAGGAAACTGTCCTTAAGAACCTTGAGCCCTGGTGCGGTCCTTATAAACAGACGCCTCCTTGACTTAACTCAGAGCGGGTCCCTTGCAACCAAGGAGGCGCCTAATCGGCACTTCAGCCCACCTTTGGGCTTGGGCCCCTGTAGCCATCTCTGGCAACCCATCGAGCCTCCGACACCCGCTGCCATGGCGCCACCCATAGGACGCCTCTAAAGAGCCCCTCGTCCCCCTGCAGCTGCACTGCCTCTCAAACGAGTAACACTCCAGTGCTGAGTGACCTCGGGGCTGGAGTGGCCGCTCTGAGGGACTTCCTCTTGGCTCTCTGCCTTCTCCGCCTTTCATCCGCTCCCTCACTCCTGCCTTTTTTTCTCTCCATCTTTCTACTTTTTACCTTTTGATTCCTCCTTTTTCTCTCTCTCTCTATCTTTTCTCTCTGTTCTTTTTTTCTCATTCTTCCAGTCTAGCTCTCGCACCTCCTTTATAAAGACCAGGGATGTGGCACAGCTGTGGCAATCATCAGCTCTCGGTACAAATTAGGGTCACGGGCCATCCTGATCCTGCGCACTGTTTGCAGAGCCGGCCGCTCCCGCGTCATGCACAGGAACCGCTCTCACTCCGCTCCCACACAGAGACACGGTGGCTGGAGTTATTTATCTCGAAGACGCCAACCAGCCACGGACCTCACTTTACCACAAGCCACTCTACCATAAACACCTGATTGGTGGAGTCCTTCTGACACTGATACTTCACTTCTGATATTAATTGTAGTTTAAGTTTTTATTTTATAAAATTCATTTTTAATTCGCTCTAGTTTTCAGTGGAGTCAACAATTTTTATTTTTATTTAGTTCTGTGTTTAAAATTTTCATTTTTATTCTATTTAGTTCTGGCCTTTTTACATAATATTTGTACAATTTTAGTTATGCAATCGCCGGCCTACACATATTTCAATGCAAGTTATGTTTCAGTCGACAGAATACACTCTGTCACACACATGTGTGTGCTTGGGAGGCAGCTGAAGGGCCTGAACGAGAGTAATTCCACACCAGACCAGGGGGTGGCGGAGTGCGCTGACTGTTTTTCTCGCTTTCCTGCAGACCCTTCACAGGAAATTCCGCCTGGTCCTGATGACGCCACTTCCGTTTCCAGGCCTGATGATGTCACTTCCGTTCCGGGACCCAATCACATGACTTCCGTTTCTGTCCCCAGATGATGCCACTTCCGGTTCCAGGGCCCAATAACATCATTTCCAGTCCCAAACACATGGACGAAGACCCTTCCGGTTCCGGCCCCTTTCATGACGTTAAGTCCAGGTCTGAGTCTTTGGACCGCCCTAGATGACCTCATTTCCTTTTCTGGTCATTAAAGCCGCCGTCTTACCTCCATACCATCAGTTCCTGTATTGAACTCAAACCTATGCACATCAGTGGCATAACCTCTACCCTTTTGCAGACAGGGAGCAATATACGGGTGACTGCCCTAAACCTTTTTTCCAACTTTTGCGTCTCCTTATTGTGACAACTCACAGTTCCTAGTGCCGTTAAACACAGCTTGACTCTTGATGATCAAACGGATCAAGTGGCCTAATGAGTGTAGTCGGCGGGATCAAATGTTTCAACCCAAGAAACCAGTCTGTGCAGGCACGTTGCTGTTAAGCATTAAACAAGCGCGCATTACTAGAGATTTGTTCATGTTGCAACAACATCCATTGCGCCCGGTAAAAATATTTGCTCGACGAACGCCTGTGATGGGACAGAAATCAACAGGTGGCGCAGTGGGTAGCGCTGCTGCCTCGCAGTTGGGAGACCTGGGGACCCGGGTTCGCTTCCCGGGTCCTCCCTGCGTGGAGTTTGCATGTTCTCCCCGTGTCTGCGTGGGTTTCCTCCGGGTGCTCCGGTTTCCTCCCACAGTCCAAAGACATGCAGGTTAGGTGGATTGGCGATTCTAAATTGGCCCTAGTGTGTGCTTGGTGTGTGGGTGTGTTTGTGTGTGTCCTGCGGTGGGTTGGCACCCTGCCCAGGATTGTTTCCTGCCTTGTGCCCTGTGTTGGCTGGGATTGGCTCCAGCAGACCCCCGTGACCCTGTGTTCGGATTCAGCGGGTTGGAAAATGGATGGATGGATGGAATTAAAGGAAGATACTTAATCCTCTACTAGGACAACCTCTTTGAGTCAGGATCCGGGCAGGAGGAAACTTGTCTATTGCGTCTTTAGTTTACTCCTCTGGAAATGCCACCACCCTACTCCACTGTGTGGTCAAAAAAAATAAGAGCAGAGGTCTATTTAATGAACTCTAACTGGTTCATTGGCTTACACCCAAATAACTAAATTGTGGACTACAACTCCCAGCAGGCCCTGCTGTGGCCCCAGTTGGACAATTGCTGAGGGCCTAGGGGTTCTGGTGGGAGCTTTTAAAGGGACAAAAATCTGTCTGTCTGAGCCGTGGCCATGTCACCTGTTTGGATTTCACGTGGATGTCTTTGGATTACGGATCCTGGTTGAATCTCTGCTGTGTCTCAGACCCGTTTAATTGTGCATCATCGGAAGGAACACACCCACTCATGTCACCCCGCATTGCTACAGAAATGGTGAGACAAACTTTATATTCACAGGGTCTTCACTCTTCCATAGAATCCAATACATAGGACTGGTTTATGATGCTTCTTGTTAGGTGTTTATTGTTGTTTCTTTATTTTTATTATCACCGTAGGGGAAAGAGAGGGTTGTCTGTCGATCCATTGCTTATATTTCCTTTTCATTCAATATATCGCTTTATTATTTAAATTGCTGTGTTTTGTGATTCTGTGAGTGAGTGTGAGTCGGGTCAAGGCTGGGTGCGTTCCTGGGGTCTCCACCAAACACATAAACAAGTCACCGTCCATACAACGGTGTGAATCTGAGCGGCTTCAGACCACTACAAGCTTATCCAAATAAAAGTCTACTCTACTCGTGAGGGGCAGCGGGGACATCCTCAGTCGGGAACGACAGGGGGGGACACAGCATGCACAGGGAATTGTCTCCCTGAAACGGCACATGGCAGCACCCCTGGGTTGCAGCAGCCTCCCAGATTCCCTTAGCCCTGTTGGGTTCCGTGGGTGCCACCAAGGGGTGCCGTGGGGACTAAAGAGCCCTACTTCATGGGACTTCTGCCTTTCCTTGAAGTGCTGCCAGGCCAAGCATTTGGGACACCAGAAGTACCTCCTGGATTATTTTAAAGGAGCTGTCTGCTATTGCTCGAGGAGCCAGAGTTGGGAAGTGGAAGAGGCAGTGACCAGGAGGGAGATGAGAGAGAGAAGAAAAAGTATTGCTGTGTGCTTGATATTTGTTAGCTGTATTGCGCTTGATGTTGTGGGAAACACTTCTTGGAAGAGTTTCCCACAAATAAACTTCTCTTTGTGCTTTAACACTTGTCTCTGAGTCATTGTGTTGGAAGTTTGGGGAGCTGGAGCGCCCCCTGGTGGCCACACGCTACACTCTTGTTCTTCTCATATCTCTTATGTTCAGCTATTATCCTTGTAGAGAAAAGCCAAGCAAAATGACTCCTTTTATTGGCTAACTAAAAAGATTACAATATGCAAGCTTTCGAGGCAACTCAGGCCCCTTCTTCAGGCAAGATGTAATCAATGAAGAAGGGGCCTGAGTTGCCTCGAAAGCTTGCATATTGTAATCTTTTTAGTTAGCCAATAAAAGGTGTCATTTTGCTTGGCTTTTCTCTACATTCATAATGGCTAACACGATACAACACCCTAGTACTGCTATTATCCTTGAAATCTCTGTGAATGTCATAACTGCCCGGTCTTGAGTTTTGCTGGACATCTGCTGATCCTCTTAATTATCTCCTAGTACATTTGGTGTACAACATCAGCCATTGTTGTCTTTGGTGTACTTTTAACCAGTTCAGTAGTACTCTTCATGACATTTCTTAAACAGTGCAAACCAAAATACTTAACTCTTGTGTGACCTCCAGATTATTCTCTCACAGGACCAACTTCTAGACACAAACTCAACTAAGGGAGGATTAAAGCAAACCGGAGGCCCCTGAACACAGTCTGGAGAGTCGCAGCAAAGTGTCTGAATACCTCCGTGAGTCAGAGTGTGCAGTTTTTGATTTTTAATACATTTGTAAAAATTACTGATAACGTGGTTTCACTTTGGCATGATGGGTTATTGAGTGTGGATTGATAGGCAAAATTAACAAATTCATCTACTTAAGATGAAATCTATAGCACAGTACAGGGTGGAGAAAGTACAAACGGTCTGAAAACTTTCTGAATCCACTGGATGTTTGCAGTACAGTACAGTACATTAATAAAGTTTCTAAAATCCAAAATATGTGACAATTTATTTCCCCGAACAACCATGTAGTGTCACCAATCACAAAGGGTCGCCCATCGCAAATTCATTGAACAGGAGTGAACAGTCAGCCAGAAATTGTTCTGAGGAAAAGACCTGAACTGAGCATATTTTTTTTAAATTGTCACACCTTGTATATCTAAGTATACAGTAAATAATAGAATGTCTCTCTGTTTGTGTGTCTGTTTCCGATCCAGTCCTCCACCCTTTGACTGATCTCCACCACATTTTACATAGTTGCTCTTCAGGACCATACGGACAAGGTAGACTACTTTGGATCCCAATATTTTGACCCTGGGGGTCCCAGTGTTTTTTTTTTGTTGTTGTTTTTTTTTTTTCTCCTATATGCCACACTTTGTACGCCGGTGCCACCTGCTGGCTCAGAGCAAGTGAAACATCTGGACAGACTGAAGCCAGACTAGCAGACAAAATGACCAGAACTTAACATTACGTACCAGACAACGTCATGTGCTGCTTCTGTCTACTGTAATACAAAAAAGGAGTGATGTGTGCTTTTACAGGGGAGTGTTGGGTGAGATTTGAGCGAGAGTGGAAGTGCAGCATAACACAAAGGACAATCAAAGGGTTTGTTGTTTAACTTCTGCTGTTTCAGCTTCTCTTTATAATTTAAGCACTATGAACTGTCCACCA